>NC_057794.1:530405187-530510241 GCF_018294505.1 Triticum aestivum
GCGAGCTCCGGGTGGCGTCGGCTCGGTCCGGGCGGCGGCGAGGGCCTCCTCCCTCGATCCCGATCCAATCGGGGGAGAGGGGGAGAGATATTTTGCGAGGGGGTGCGAGGGAGTATCGGTGGGTCCGTGGGGGAGTGGGGGGAAGGTTATGGGGCACGGGGTGGGCCGGTTGGGGCCGGTGGGGATTTGGGCCGGCCTGGCAGGTCGTGGCCCAGTTGGGCCGGTTGCCTGCTGGGCCGGAGCCCCGGGGGGGTTTCTTCTCTTTTGTTTTGTTTTAGTCTTGTTTTCTTTTCTTTTATTTATTTACTTTTCTGTTTTAAATCAGTTTAAATTATTTAGACATTTTATAAAATTGTGTCTATTACACCATATTGACTTATGTAAAATATGGCATCTCCCGAACATTTTTTTTAAATTTTGAAAAACTTTTGTTGTTTGCCTATATTTTAAATTTGAATTTGAATCGTTTTGAACTAACACGAGTTTACCAACAGTAACCTAGGTGACGTGGCATCATTAGCGCAGGGTTACTGTAGCTTGATTACCCGGGCGTCACACTTGTATTCGATCTTGGTCCCAAAACCTCAGATTGGTACCTGTGGGTTGCTAGTAGTGTTGATTACTCCTTGTAGTTGGTGCTAGTTGGTTTATCCAGTGGAAGATTATATTTTCAGATCCTTAATGATAATCAATACTCCTATGATTATGATTATGAATATGCTTTGTGAGTAGTTATGTTTGTTCCTGAGGACATGGGAGAAGTCTTGTTATAAGTAATCATGGGAATTTGGTATCCATTCGATATTTTGATGAGATGTATGTTGTCTCTCCTCTAGTGGTGTTATGTGAATGTCAACTACATGACACTTCGCCATTATTTGGGCCTAGGGGAAGGCATTGTGAAGTAATAAGTAGATGATGGGTTGCTAGAGCGACATAAGCTTAAACCCTAGTTTATGCGTTGCTTCATAAGGGGCAGATTTGGATCCATATGTTTCGTAGTTGCGGATGCTTGCAAGAGGGGTTAATCATAAGTGGGAGGCTTGTCCAAGGAAGGGCAACACCCAAGCATCGGTCCACCCACATATCAAATTATCAAAGTAACGAACGCAAATCATATGAGCATGATGAAAACTAACTTGACAACAATTCCCATGTGTCCTCGGGAGCACTTTGCTTTATATAAGAGTTTGTCCAAGCTTGTCCTTTGCTACAAAAAGGATTGGGCCACCTTGCTGCACCTTGTTTACTTCTATTACTTGTTACCCATTGCAATTTATCCTATCACAAAACTATCTGTTACCGATAATTTCAGTGCTTGCAGAGAATACCTTGCTGAAAACCGCTTGTCATTTCCTTCTGTTCCTCGTTGGGTTCGACACTCTTACTTATAGAAAGGACTACGATAGATCCCCTATACTTGTGGGTCCGCAATATGCCAAACCATGCATTTTACAGAATAATAACATACTTCTAAATTGTTTCATATGCCTTTTCGATGTGTGAGGCCGAGTTTTATTTTCTATGTGGCGACAATGGTTCGTAAAAGTCACCAATCATCATCCATGACTCTTTAAATTTTGGGTTGATTCATACAAATGACGACCCCATGTGGTGCATCTCCCGAGCATGGGGTTCTACATAGACAAAAAATGCACTGCCACCTCAGGCCATGGGGAAACGAAATGCTCCAATCATGTGAGATTGTGTCCCTTCTTGCTTTAACATTCTTATCCCACGTTATTTGTTCTCATAGGTCTTAGGTTGACCTCGATATGCCAAATCATGCAGGTTACAGAATAATAACTTATTTTAAAATTATTCCATATGCCTTTTTGTTGTATGAGGCCGAGCTTTTTTCTTTTGTGTGATGACAATGGTTTGTTCAAGTCACCAATCATCATCCATGGCTCTTTTGCTTTTGGGCTTATTCGCACTAACGACGACCCCATGTGGTTCCTCTCCCGAGCATGGGGTTCTCCATAGACAAAAATACCCCGTTGCCTGAGGCCATGAGGAAACAAAATGCTCCAGACACGTGTGGTTGCGCCCCTTCTTGCTTTAACATTCCTATCCCACATTATTGGTGGTTGTCATAGGTCTACGGTTAACCCCTGTATGCCAAATCATGCAGGTAATAACATATTTCTAAATTGTTTCATATGCCTTTTCGATGTGCGAGGCCGAGTTTTTGTGTGTGGCCACAATGGTTCGTTCAAGTCACCAGTCATCATCCATGGCTCTTTCGTTTTTGGGATTATTCACACTAATGACGGCCCCATGTGGTCCCTCTCCCGAGCATGGGGTTCTCCATAGACAAAAATACCCCGCCGCCTCAGGACATGAGGAAACAAAGCGCTCAAGTCACGTGTGGTTGTGCCCCCTTCTTGTTTTAATATCCCTATGCCAAATCATGTGAGGCATAGTTTTTTTCTTTTGCGTGGCGTGATGACCCACAAGTATAGGGGATCTATTGTAGTCCTTCCGATAAGTAAGAGTGTCGAACCCAACAAGGAGTAGAAGGAAATGACAAGCGGTTTCTAGCAAGGTATTGCAAGTACTGAAATAAGTGGTAACAAATAGTTTTGTGATAGGATAATCTGTAACAAGCAACAAGTAATAAAAGTAAATAAAGTGCAGCAAGGTGGCCCAATCCTTTTTGTAGCAAAGGACAAGCCTGGACAAACTCTTATATAGAGAAAAGAGCTCCCGAGGACACATGGGAATATCGTCAAGCTAGTTTTCATCATGTTCATATGATTCGCGTTCGGTACTTTGATAATTTGGTATGTGGGTGGACCGGTGCTTGGGTGCTGTCCTTACTTGGACAAGCATCCCACTTATGATTAACCTCTATTGCAAGCATCCGCAACTACAACAAAAGTATTAAGGTAAACCTAACCATAGCATGAAACATATGGATCCAAATCAGCCCCTTACGAAGCAACGCATAAACTAGGGTTTAAGCTTCTATCACTCTAGCAACCCATCATCTACTTATTACTTCCCAATGCCTTCCTCTAGGCCCAAATAATGGTGAAGTGTTATGTAGTCGACGTTCACATAACACCACTACAGGAGAGACAACATGCATCTCATCAAAATATCGAACGAATACCAAATTCACATGACTACTAATAGGAAGACTTCTCCCATGTCCTCAGGAACAAACTTAACTACTCACAAAGCATATTCATGTTCATAACCAGAGGGGTATTAATATGCATATAGGATCTGAACATATGATCTTCCACCAAATAAACCAACTAGCATCAACTACAAGGAGTAATTAACACTACTAGCATCCCACAGGTACCAATCCCGGTCTTGGAGACAAGAATTGGATACAAGAGATGAACTAGGGTTTTGAGAGGAGATGGTGCTGGTGAAGATGTTGATGGAGATTGCCCTCTCCCTATGAGAGGAGCATTGGTGATGACGATGGCGATGATTTCCCCCTCCTGGAGGGAAGTTTCCCCGGTAGAACAGCTCCTCTAGAGCCCTAGATTGGTTCCGCCAAGGTTCCGCTTCGTGGCGGCGGAGTTTCGTCCGAGAAGATGGCTTATGATTTTTTTCCTCATTGAAAGACTTCATATAGCAGAAGATGGTCATCGGAGGGCCACCAGGGGGCCCACGAGGTAGGGGGGCGCGCCCCCACCCTCGTGGGCAGGGTGTGGCCCCTCTGGTGAACTTCTTGCACTCAGTATTTTTTATATATTCAGAAAACGTCTTCCGTGAAGTTTTAGGACTTTTGGAGCTGTGCAGAATAGGTCTCTAATATTTGCTCCTTTTCCAGCCCAGAATCCCAGCTGCCAGCATTCTCCCTCTTTATGGAAACCTTGTAAAATAAGAGAGAATAGGCATAAGTATTGTGACATAATGTGTAATAACAGCCCATAATGCAATAAATATCAATATAAAAGCATGATGCAAAATGGACGTATCAACTCCCCCAAGCTTAGACCTCGCTTGTCCTCAAGCGAAAGGAAATCGAAAAATATTTCCACATGTTTAGAGATAGAGGTGTCGATAAAAATAAAATACGGACATGAGGGCATCATGATCATTCTTAGAACAACAACTTATATAATTCTTGTCATATGATTTCTTATGCTAGAGTAATAATTCAATCACAATTTCAAGTATGAATCATAAACTTCATTGAAAACTAACAAACTATAATCTCAGTCATTGAAGCAATTGCAATTTATCTTAACATAGGAAAGAGTCAATATATAAGAGATTTTTAGCAAGTCTACATACTCAACTATCATATAGTCTTTCACAATTGCTGACACTCACGCAATACTTATGGGTATGGAGTTTTAGTCGGATACAGAGAATGATAGGGGCTTATAGTTTTGCCTCCCAGCGTTTTACCTCAAGGGTAATGTCAACAATAATAGTTCGTGAAAACTCACATCCAATTAGCCATATATACCAGGATCTTTCCAACATACTGTGCTTGCCAAAGGATAAAATGTAAAAAAGGAAGGGTGAAGATCACCATGACTCTTATGCAAGGTAGGAGATAAAAGTGAAAAATAGGCCCTTCGCAGAGGGAAGCAGAGGTTGTCATGCGCTTTTATGGTTGGATGCACAAAATCTTAATGCGAAAGAACGTCACTTTATATTGCCACTTGTGATATGGACCTTTATTACGCAGTCTGTCGCTTTTATTTCTTCCATATCACACGATCGTATAAAGTTTATTTTCTCCCACACTAATAAGTCATACATATTTAGAGAGCAATTTTTATTGCTTTGCACTTGGAGGATCTTACTCAACCCATAGGTAGGTATGGTGGACTCTCATGTCAAAACTGGTTTATGGGTATTTGGAAGCACAAGTAGTATCTCTACTTGGTGCGATGAATTTGGCTAGCATGAGGGGGAAAGGCAAGCTCAACCATGTTGGATGATCCATGACAATATAATTTATCTCAGATGTAAGAAAACATAACCCATTATGTTGTCTTCCTTGTCCAACGTCAACTCTTTAGCATGTCATATTTTAATGAGTGCTCACAATCATAAAAGATGTCCAAGATAGTATATTTATATGTGAAGACCTCTCTTTCTTTATTACTTCATATTAATTGCAACGATGACCAAAACTATGTTTGTCAACTCTCAACAACTTTTATGCGTCATACTCTTTCTATGTGAGCTCATTACTCTCCATAAGATCCTTATTATCGGTGTCAAAACCGGTGGATCTCGGGTAGGGAGTCCCGAACTATGCGTCTAGGATCGATGGTAACAGGAGGCAGGGGACACAATGTTTACCCAAGTTCGGGCCCTCTTGATGGAGGTAAAACCCTACGTCCTGCTTGATTTATTCTTGATGATATGGGTATTACAAGAGTTGATCTACCACGAGATCGGAGATGCTAAACCCTAGAAGCTAGCCTATGGTATGATTGTATGTATATATCTATTGACTAGCCTGGCCTCGGTTTATATAATGCACCAGAGGCCTAGGATAACAAGAGTCCTAGCCGAATACGCCGGTGGGGAGGAGTCCTTGTCTTGATCACCAAGTCTTGTGGAATCTTCCATGTATGCGGCAGCTATCCGAACTGGCCCATGAGTATACGGCCATGGGGGTCCTCGGCCCAATTTAACAGATTGGGAGACGACATGGTGAGTACCCCCTAGTCCAGGACACCATCAGTAGCCCCCTGAACCGGTCTTCAAGTTAGGTACGCTCTTCGATTCTTCCGAACTGTTCTTCACTTCGGTTGTCGGTCTTGAAAACTGGTTCAACAAATCTTCTTATCTTCGATCTTGAGGATCACCGAAATGCATTCGACGAGTTTACACGTCAGGTATCCGAGGAGCCCCTTTAAGTTTCCGGCCTTTATCAATGCCTTGTTATTTTTATGCCACACCTTGGGTTTGAAGTTGTTCCCGGGAGGCAGTGTCCTCTTGCGTCCGAGTTCTAACGCCGGACTGCATTCAAGGTATTTTTTGCAGCCGAGCACCAATGCCGGACTGCTTTCGAGCTCCAATGCCGAAATGTATCCGAGCTCCAACGCCGAAATATATCCGAGCTCCAACGCCGGACTGTGTCCAAGCTCCAACGCCGGACTATATCCGAGGTGTCATATCACCTGTGTTCAAAAAAGTTGAAGGAGTTTAGCCGAGCTTAATGCCGGAAATGCCCTCTATGGAGCCAGCCACTAGCGCCCGAGCTTTATGCCGGACTGCTTCCGAGGTGGTGCACCACCCCGACTGTGGGCTGATTTTCTGTCAATATTTTTGATTGGTGCAATTTATTCTCTGCCAAGATATATAGCCAGTAGCCCTCAAGGTGTGTATCGGTTTAAAACCCGAGATGCACCTGAAGGATGATGTAAGACCGCTGATCCCAGTAGCCGCTGAGACTCAGGTTGATTTGCAAAATTGGCCTGAGGGTCAAGTCCTAGCTCGGCAGAATACTTCGGGACACAAAAAGCAACGTGCTTAGTCCTCGAGACTCGGGTTGGGTGCGACCGACCAACCTGAGGATCAAAATCTCCTCGGCAACTGTATTGCACTAAAAATTTTCTGCATTGGACAGGCAATGCAGTAGCCCCTGAGACACTGGTCGGGTGGCAATACCAGATCAGGGGATCGATGTGCCCCTTTAATATTTTTAAATAATAAGCCCGAAGCCCAGTAACCGAATTAAGGATCGATATCCATATTAAAATCACAAATTATGTGTAATGACTCTCTGTATCCAAGTACTTTACGTCATTTAATGCTCGGATCCGCATTGTTCAAAACTTTGTTGACCGACCATCGGCTTCTACCTCCTCGGCCAGTAGCCGAGGAGTGTTTGTCTTACTTTATAAAGCCTTTATGAGGGCAAAGATTTACGACAAACAAGGCAATCTGGCCATACGGTTTTATAAACAAAGGTACGCAGAGAGATATGTTATATTACTGTTTAACATAAGAAATGTCTTCCAAAGAAAATAGTCCCGCTATCGATCCCTTTCTTTGGGTTGTCATGCTAAGCATGATCATGAAACCTCAGCTCTAATGTAAGAGCAAAATATTGATGATTTTAGTTTGGGAGGCCAGTTACTAGCCCTCGGTAGTGTTCGGTGACAATCAAGGTCAAGCCGTAAACACTTCGGCCAATGTTATGAATGGCCCGTCATTTAATATAGTCATCGGATTGCTGACCAGTTTACGCTTATTGTGACAGTCAGTTTTCGGCTTTCTCCACTGAGGTGCTTAACCAAGTGAGCTAGAAGCACAATCGCAGTGGTTCTCCCTTTGCACACCTAGCCGAACAGAGCGGAACGTAGGAGGCAAGCGCAGGAGCCGGGCAACCCAACTATTGACCGAAGACACAATTCGACACCGATGCATATATAGCAATATCCGAGATTTTTTTTTCCGAATCTCTAAAGGTGTCCGGCGTTGCACTGCGAGACTTGGGCTGAAAACACACAAATAGTTTAAAAGTGCCAAAAGCTTGAAAATCCAAAAAACGTCAGTAAAAACATGACGTCCGAACAAGATCAAGTGTTCGGTGCCAATCCGAAAATTGGAAGAGAAAGAAAAAATTGTGCTTCTGTCGTGTTTTGACAACGACCAAGAAGAAAACACATTTACAGCTCATATATAAATTTTAAAAGCCCCCAAGTGACTTGGGTAAGAATTTTATGTATAATGATTGTATGTACCGAAGTACTTGTATCATATTTATGTTCACCCGAACTTTAAACGCGTCTTAACCTACCGTCAGCTTCTCCCTCTTCGGCCAAGGGCCGAAAAGTGTGATGTACTCCGCCTGTCGAGAGTATCGACGGTGTTTCCGATGACCAGGCAATCAGGCCATAAGGCTGTAACAGACAAAGCGCGCTCAGGGAACTTATGCTATATTACTAACAAAGTGTAAGAAGCATCTTCAAAGAAAATAGTACCCCCCACCGATACCTTTCTTCGGTGCTCATTATTACTATGAGACTTGTGCAATAGATTTTTGTACTCATGAGTTCCGTTGTGTGCCAACCATGATTGAAAACAACAAGAGCGCTAGCTTTCGGCTTCACCCAGTCTGAGGTTAGAGCTCGGATGACCCGGCCGTGACAATCGCAGAGGTGCTCCCTTTACTCCCTAGCCGAACAATCAGGAATGTAGGGGTAAGCACAGGAGCCAGGCAACCCAGCTTGCAAATCGCTTATGTCAATATGGTGCATATTGTGGTGTAATACACGAACAAGGAACAAAGCCGTACAAGTATAATCATATGCAAGAGGAAAAGCTCCGTCAAGGGAGCCCCCAAATAAACGGGGTATTTGAATTTGGATGTCACAAACAAAGTTTTGACAAGGAGATTTTTTACAAGCAACTTTTTTCCAAAAAAGTATAATGCTTGGTCGAACCGAACACAAGTTAAAAATTAAAACTTTGAGCATGAAAGCGACTTAGCTGGTTAATGTGTTCGGCATTGATGACGCGGTCCGAGCTTGATGCGGGACAAGGTTCCATCCCCCAAGCCGGTCCCGAGGTGGCGAAGCGGAGAGCTCGACACGCCGAGTGGTGACATAGCATGGTCAATGCAGGCTGGAAGAGTGATGCCGAAGTCCCCGGCATGGGGTAATGAAGTGTTGATGAAGCCCCCCGTCCAACCGAGGTGACGTGGTATGTCAGTACGGCGAGTTGACGATACTGCCCAACCCAGATCATTTTCCTGTGCACCAAAAATAGTGCAAAACGGAGATAATAGTAATAATAATAATTAAAAAAATCGTTGCATAATAAATAATTTATGCGAAGTGAGTAATAGAAGAAATATGGCCTGGCGCCAAAGTCAATGTCGATGCAGGGCGTCGGCATGATGCGGTAAAGGCGTGGCAAAGCCTGAATTCACAGGTCGGTCCGAGTTCCGGATGCGGCGTTCGCCGAACCATGTACGGAAACTGACCGAACCACCATGCGACCGTCGTTAATGCGGCCATCATTTGATAGACCTGTGTACATATGATGAACAAACTAGAGTAATAATTCCTTGGGAAAAATGAACCGGAACAAGAAAAAAAACTAGGATTAATAGCACCTGGTTTATTTGTTGTAGCAATCCAAAGAAAGGTGATTCCAAAAATTGGGACTCGATCCGCACACCCATTGCCTGATGGGTGATAAAGCAACGGTATGGCGATACTGGCAAAGGTTGGCTCGCCAAGGCAAAGCCCTCGGTCCAGCTAACGTGACGGAGCTGGTCGACTAGTGACGCTGAAGTCTCCGGAGTAGGTTGATGAAGAGATGGCGAAGCCCTCGGTCCAGCCGAGATGTCGAAGCCTCGGTGTCAGCCAATGAGCCGAAGTAGGTTGGCGTGATGGACACCAGCTTGAAGAAGCAATAGTGTGGCCCTGCTGATGTAGGTCGTGACGTGGTCGATGAAGCTTGATGAAGTGACCGTGCAGCGATGCCGGTATGCCCGCTCCATGTAATCCATGGGGCGGAGATGTTGGTGATGATTTATCCTTCACGATGCCGGACTTTTGTTCGGCTTGCCGAGATGATGATCCGAAGAAGTTGAGCTCGGCTCAACAAAGTGACGACGTGTCTAGCGCAGGTCGGCAGCCTTGAAGCAATATTGCCGGACTGGTTTGACACCAGCATGATGATGAAGATGACCTCAGGGAAGGCTTAAAAATTTACGGGTGCGTATTTAAAAACAACACACAATACCCTAGAAGATAATTCTCTAAAAAGGTTGTCCAATATCACGTTCATAAAGAAACATGAATTCGGGTCGGATCCGTATTCGCGCAGAAAATGGATCCGAAAATTGGTCCACTCATTGGAAGGTTCCCGGAGTTTGAATCATCGGATCGAGCTGAAATTTGGAGGGGTGGTAGATATGGGAATTCCGCAGTAGATGAACGGTTGGATCTTCCAAAGGACCTCCGAGATAGGCTCTGGAGACCACGCACTAAACTCGTCCAGATTCCCGTCCAGACTTGACAGGGCTCCGGTATATCGTAGATTGCCGGAGATTCCTCCATCGGAACTCGACGAAATTTTGCATGGCTGTTGTAGACGTAATTCCGCACTATTCCACCGAAGAAATCATCAAACCGACGCTCGAGGAGGTGGTGATGGCGAATACAAGTTCGCTGTCCATAAAAACAGCGCGGCCACCTGAGGGCAATGTTGACGTTGAGCCCTCGAGCTCCATGGATGACTCCTCTATGATCATGATAGAGATCAGAGTTGATGTTGAAAAAGGCCCCCGTCCGAACATGACGATCAGAGATGGAGCACGGTCCTCGATCGAGCCAAGGTGACTAGTCGAGCTGGCGATGAAGATGCCGGCGCCGTAGTTGACCTGCGGGCGAGCCATTGATCCTTTTGCCGATCACACAATGGAACTCTCAATGAAAATACCAATGTCGGTGTCAAAACCGGCGGATCTCGGGTAGGGGGTCCCGAACTGTGCGTCTAGGATCGATGGTAACGGGAGGCAGGGGACACGATGTTTACCTAGGTTCGGGCCCTCTTGATGGAGGTAAAACCCTACGTCCTGCTTGATTTATTCTTGATGATATGGGTATTACAAGAGTTGATCTACCACGAGATCGGAGAGGCTAAACCCTAGAAGCTAGCCTATGGTATGATTGTATGTATATATCTATCGACTAGCCTGGCCTCGGTTTATATAATGCACCAGAGGCCTAGGATAACAAGAGTCCTAGCTGAATACGCCGGTGCGGAGGAGTCCTTGTCTTGATCACCAAGTATTGTGGAATCTTCCATGTATGCGGCAGCTGTCCGAACTGGCCCATGAGTATACGGCCATGGGGGTCCTCGGCCCAATTTAACATATCGGGAGACGACGTGGTGGGTACCCCCTAGTCCAGGACACCGTCACTTAATTATGATCTCTTTTGTTTCTTTTTATTTCTTTCTCTTTTCTTTTATTCACTTAGGATCATGGCAAAATAATCAAGCCCTTGACTCAACACTAATCTTTATTATATATAGCTCATGGACTCGATTACATAGAAGGATCATAAAGCAAAACTCACAACTAGATCATACTAAAAGCTTTTATTCTACTATATCAAGATATTACCAAAAGGATCGAACTAAGAAAAACGGTAAAGATAAAAGTGATGGTGATATGATACCGGGGCACTCCCCCAAGCTTGGAAGTTGCCAAGGGGAGTGCCCATACCCGATGCTTAGTTCTTCTTTGTAGGTGAAGAAGGTGGAGTTGTTGATGATGGATAGTCACACATCGAGCGTAGGAGGTCTTCTAACTTGCAGATAATGCCTTTGAGTGCGATGATATGCTCCTTCAACAAAATATTTTCACGTGTGAGATACTTATTTTGTATACGAGCTAACTCAATCATCTTGAGAGCTTCGATCTCAGTTGGGGTAAGAAGATTGTGATCAAGTTGAAGGATGTCTTCTGTTGCCGGAACTTGGTCCTCCGTGGCTTTCTTGATCCCTTCCTCCTTGTTGATCTCCATGGGTTCTTCTCTCTTCAGCTCTATCTTCATTAGCCAAGCATCGTTGTCCTCATGGTTGGAGGAGGAGGGAGACGACATAGTGCCTGGCCTTGACAACCCTGACAGAAAACAGCTCGAAACAAAGACAAGAGATATTTGCGTGATACGGAGGTCAGAATCTCCGGGAGATTATATAATGAATTTTTACCGACCAAAATACGTGTCGTGTAAGAAAGCGGAGTCCAGAAAGCGCACGAGGTACCCACGAGGTAGGGGGCGTGCCCGGGGGGGGGGGGTAGGGCGCGCCCTCCACCATCGTGGAGGCCTCGTGTCCTTCCCGGACTGCTACTTATTTTTCTATTTTTCTAAATATTCCAAAACGGAGAAATGTTGTCTTAAAAACTGTTTTGTAGTCGGTTTACTTACCGTACCACATACCTATTCCTTTTCGGAGTCTGAAACGTTCCGGAAAGTGTCCCTTATGTATTCCTCCAGGGTTACGGTTTCAATAACATTGGTTTCAACATTTATGGGATTACCTGAGATATAATGTTTGATTCTTTGACTGTTCACCACCTTCGGATTTGTGCCTTCGAAGTTGTTGATTTTTATGGCACCAGAACGATAGACCTCCTCGATAATGTAAGGACCTTCCCATTTAGAGAGAAGTTTTCCTGCAAAAAATCTTAAATGAGAGTTGTATAGCAATACATAATCACCTACATTAAACTCACGCTTTTGTATCCTTTTATCATGCCATCTTTTAACCTTTTCTTTAAACAACTTGGCATTTTCGTAGGCTTGTGTTCTCCATTCATCGAGTGAGCTAATATCAAATAACCTCTTCTCACCGGCAAGTTTAAAATCATAATTGAGCTCTTTAATAGCGCAATATGCCTTGTGTTCTAGTTCAAGAGGTAAGTGACATGCTTTTCCATAAACCATTTTATACGGAGACATACCCATAGGATTTTTATATGCAGTTCTATAGGCCCATAATGCATCATCAAGTTTCTTGGACCAATTATTTCTAGACCTATTGACAGTCTTTTGCAAAATTGATTTGAGCTCTCTATTACTCAATTCTACTTGACCACTAGACTGAGGGTGATAAGGAGATGCAATTCTATGATTAACATCATACTTAGCAAGCATTTTACGGAAAGCACAATGAATAAAATGTGAACCACCATCAGTCATTAAATATCTAGGGACTCCAAATCTTGGAAAAATAACTTCTTTAAGCATTTTAATAGAAGTGTTATGATCAGCACTACTAGTTGGAATAGCTTCTACCCACTTAGTAATGTAATCAACATCAACTAAAATATGTGTATATCCATTAGAGGCAGGAAAAGGTCCCATATAGTCAAAGCCCCAAACATCAAATGGTTGAATAATGAGTGAATAGTTCATAGGCATTTCTTGACGTCTACTAATATTACCAATTCTTTGACATTCATCACAAGATAAGACAAACTTATGGGCATATTTGAAGAGAGTAGGCCAATAAAAACCAGATTGCAATACCTTATGTGCAGTTCTATCTCCATCATGGCGTCCTCCATAAGCTTCGGAGTGACACTTGTGTAGGATCTATTCCTGTTCATGCTCAGGTACACAACGTCTAATAACACCATCTACTCCTTCTTTATAAAGATGTGGGTCATCCCAAAAGTAATGTCTCCAATCATAGAAGAACTTTTTCTTTTGCTGGTATGTGAAACTAGGTGGTATAAATTTAGCAACAATGTAATTAGCATAATCAGCATACCATAGAGCCATATGAGAAGCATTTATGACATTTAGTTGCTCATCAGGAAAGCTATCATCAATAGGTAGTGGGTCATCAAGCACATTTTCTAACCTAGACAAGTTGTCTGCAACGGGGTTCTCAGCTCCCTTTCTATCAACAATATGTAAATCAAATTCTTGTAGCAAGAGAACCCATCTAATAAGTCTAGGTTTAGCATCTGTCTTTTCCATAAGATATTTAATAGCAGCATGATCAGTGTGAATAGTTACTTTAAAGTCAACAATATAAGGTCTGAACTTATCACAAGCAAATACAACTGCTAAGAATTCTTTTTCAGTAGTAGCATAATTTCTTTGAGCATTGTCTAGGGTTTTACTAGCATATTGAATAACCTTTAATTTCTTATCAACTCTTTGCCCTAGAACATCACCTACAACATACTCACTAGCATCACACATAATTTCAAAGGGTAAATTCCAATCAGGTGGCTGAACAATAGGTGCAGAGATCAATGCTTTCTTAAGTATTTCAAATGCTTCTACACAATCATCATCAAAGACAAATGGTATATCTTTTTGTAATAGATTAGTCAGAGGCCGAGAAATTTTTGAGAAGTCCTTAATGAACCTCCTATGAAATCCGGCGTGACCAAGGGAACTTCTTATACCTTTCATGTCCTTGGGACATGGCATCTTTTCAATAGCATCAACCCTGGCTTTATCAACTTCAATACCTCTTTCAGAAACTTTATGCCCCAAGACAATACCTTCATTAACCATAAAGTGACACTTTTCCCAATTCAAGACAAGATTAGTTTCTTCACATCTCTGCAAAACTCGATCAAGGTTGCTCAAGCAATCATCAAAAGAAGATCCATAGACGGAAAAATCGTCCATGAAGACCTCACAAATCTTTTCACAAAAGTCAGAGAATATAGCCATCATGCATCTTTGAAAGGTAGCAGGTGCATTACATAAACCAAAAGGCAGACGTCTATAAGCAAAAGTACCAAAAGGGCAAGTAAAAGTAGTCTTTGATTGATCCTTGGCTGACACAGGTATTTGAGAGAAACCAGAATAACCATCTAGAAAGCAAAAATGTGTATGTTTGGATAATCTTTCTAGCATTTGATCAATAAAAGGTAAGGGGTAATGATCCTTTTTAATGGCCTTATTTAATTTGTGAAAATCAATTACCATCCTATAACCTGTAATAACTCTTTGAGGAATCAATTCATCTATATCATTAGGAACGACAATAATACCTCCCTTCTTAGGGACACAATGAACATGACTTACCCACTGACTATCAGCAACGGGATAGATTATACTTGCCTCAAGGAGCTTTAGTATTTCCTTTCTTACCACATCTTTCATTTTAGGATTCAACCGTCGTTGATGATCATGAACTGGTTTAGCACCTTCTTCCAAATTATGTTATGTTGACATAGAGTGGGACTAATGCCCTTAAGATCATCAAGAGTATACCCAATAGCAGCACGGTGCTTCTTCAGAGTTTTCAATAATCTCTCTTCCTCATGCTTTTAAAGGTTAGCACTAATAATAACATGATATATCTTTTTCTCATCAAGATAAGCATATTTAAGAGTATCAGGCAACGGTTTAAGCTTAAACACGGGATCACCCTTGGGTGGAGGAGGATCCCCTAGGATTTCAACAGGCAAATTGTGTTTCAGAATAGGTTCCTGTTTAAAGAATACTTCATATATTTCCCTTCTTTCATTCATAAACATATCATTTTCATGGTCTAGCAAATATTGTTCTAAAGGATCACTAGGAGGTACGGCAATAGAAGCAAGACCAATAATTTCATCCTTACTAGGTAATTCTTCTTCACGGTGTTGTCTACTAAATTTAGAGAAATTAAATTCATGAGACATATCATCTAAACCGATAGTAACAACATCCTTTTTGCAATATATCTTAGCATTAATAGTGTTTAAGAAGGGTCTACCAAATATAATGGGACAAAAGCTATCTTCTGGGGAACCAAGAACAAGAAAATCAGCAGGATATTTAGTTTTCCCACACAAGACTTCAACATCTCTAACAATTTCCATTGGTGATATAGTATCTCTCTTGGCAAGTTTAATTGTGACATCAATATCTTCTAACTCAACAGGTGCAATATCATGCATAATTTCTCTATATAGGCCAATAGGTATTGCACTAGCACTGGCACCCATATCACATAAGCCATGATAACAATGATCTCCTATTTTAACAGAAATAACAGGCATGCCTACCACCGGTCTAGGTTTATCTTTAGCACAAGGTTTAGCAATTCTAGCAGTTTCATCACAGAAATAAATAACATGCCCATCAATATTATCAGCCAAGAGATCTTTAACAATAGCAATATTAGGTTCAACTTTAACTTGCTCAGGAGGTGTATGTGTTCTAATATTGCTTTTACGAACCACAGTTGAAGCTTTAGCATGATCCTTTATCCTAACAGGGAAAGGTGGTTTCTCAACATAAGAAGTAGGAACAATTGGATCATTATAAGTGATAGTCTTTTCTTCAACTTTAATAGGTGCAGCTACTTTTACTTCTATGGTTTATGATATTTAAACCACTTCTCCTTGGGGAGATCAACATAAGTAGCAAAAGATTCATAGAAAGAAGCTACTATCTCAGAGTCAAGTCCATATTTAGTGCTAAATTTACGGAAAACATCGGTATCCATAAAAGATTTAACACAATCAAACTTAGGTGTCATACCTTACTGTAAGTGCATCTAGTGCCACCCCTAGTTGGTTTTGGAGTATTGACGACAAACCTAGTTGAGGGACTAATGTGTTTGTGAGAATTGCAGGATAACACAGGTAGAAGTCCCTCATTGATTCGGTTTTCCTACCAGAGATGACCCCTAAAAATGTATGAAGACATTGAAGTCAAAGGTGGTATATGAAGATATTCACATTGAAGACTATGACAAGAGAAGACACCACATGAAGCCTATGGAGCTCGAAGACTTAGATCTTTCGTAGTTCTTTTTCTTTTGTGTTGAGTCATAGGAACCACCGTACTGTTAAGTGGGGTCCAAGAGAACCAGTCAGAATGACTGAAGTGATGCCTAACCAAAAACCTATGTCTTCGAGTGAAGACTATGAGAGCGAATCTTGTCCAGAGTCGGACAAGTCAGCTTTGCTTATAGCCCAAGTAAAGTTGCCATGTGAGTTTGAAATCTGACCGTTGGAACACGTGTCAGTTCCTTAGTGACCCAGGATCATTTCGGACAAATCAGGTCGGGTTGCCAAGTGGCTATAAGTAGCCCACCCCCTACAACCATAAACGGTTGGCTGCTCAGATTGAGAATACGGCTTTTGTCGTTTGAGAGCAATCCACCTCGAAGCCTTTGAGAGAGAATTCCTTGCGAGGATAAAGCCCTAACCACCCAGAGCCAAAGAGAATTAGGCATCACTTAAGTCTTCTTGTCTGTGTGATCTGAAGACTTATTACACTTGAGGACTGTGCATCCTCCAGCCGGTTAGGCATCGCGTTCTGAGCATCCAAGAGACATTGTGGATTGCCGGTGAACGAAGTCTGTGAAGGTTTGGGAGTCTACCTTGAAGACTTACCAGACTGATTGGGCAAGGTCAGTGTGACCTTAGCTCAAGGGGAATACGGTGAGGACTGGGTGTCCTGAGCTGCGTGTTCAGGACTGGGTTTCCGGGACTGTGTGTCCTAAGGTTTAAATACCTAGCCGCCCTAACCAGACATACAGTTGTCACAGCAACTGGAACTAGTCCAACAAATCATTGTCTTCAACGAGTCATTGGTTTCATCTTCCCTTCCCTTTACTTACTGTTACTCCTTGTGAAGTGATTGTATGTTTGCACTATCTTTTGTCTTCACTGAGTGACTGCATGTTCTGCATGGCTTCATAATATCTTCCTACCTGATCCTTACTACATTGCAGCTATTAAGTCATTGTGCTTTCACTCTATTGAATACTTGACTATGGCTTGCCTAGTGTAGTCTACCTTCCACTGCAGGGTAATAGGTTTATTTTTATCGTTTGTCTTCATAACTTCCACGTATTGAAGACTTTCATAAAAATCGCCTATTCACCCCCCTCTAGTCGATATAACGCACTTTCAATTCGTATCAGAGCAAGGTGCTCCCTTGTTCTGTGTGATTCGGTTTAACCACCTGGAGTTTTAGCTATGTCGACTGCAGGGATAATTAAAGTCTTCGCTGCGTGCCCCATCTTCGATGGAACTGAATATCCCTACTGGAAGAATAAGATGCGCATGCATCTTGAAGCAATTAACGTCGACCTATGGTAATGTCGTCGAGAACGGCGTTCCCAAGGCTGGAGAAGGTGTCACTGCCGCTGATGTCAAGAAATTCGTTCAACTGGACTCTACTGCCAAGAATATCATCTGTGGTCATCTGACCAAAGGACAGTATGGCTGTGTGAGTGCTTTGAAAACATCTAATCTGGTCTGGGACTGGCTCTCCAAGGTCAATGAAGGCGTCTCAACCCAGAGAGATCAGAGAATCAGTGTCCTTCGCAACCTCTTCAACCGCTTCAAGCGAAATGACAATGAGAATGTCCAGCACACATTTGACCGACTCACTGACATCACAAATGAGCTTCAAGCCCTCGGCGCTACTGAGATCACCAAACATGAAGTCGTCAAGACACTACTGAGATCACTTGATAGTTCGTTTGACACCCTAGCCCTGATGATTCAAGAACGTCCTGATTTCAAGACACTCGATCCGTCTGACATACTTGAGAGGCTCAACACACATGAGTTTCAACTTTCTGAGAAAAGAGATATCTACAGTCCAAACTATGGGCAAACTCGTGCCTTGAAGGCAAAAGCTGTCTCCTCATCTGAAGAAGAATCTGACAGCAGTTTTGATGATCCTAAAGACATTGGAAGGGAACTTGCTATGCTTGTCAAGAAGTTCCAAAAATTCACCAAGAAGAAAGGCTTCAGAAAGTCTTCCGGATCAAGCTCAAGGAATGATGAAGCTTCTGCTCATGACTACAAGAAGAAAACATGTCACAAGTGCAAGAAACTTGGCCACGTCATCTCTGAGTGTCCACAGTGGGACAATGAGAACAAAAAGAATAAGAAGAGCAAGGAATATGACTCTGACGACAAGAAGAAGAAGAAATACTCAAAGTCTTCTTCCAAGTCTTCCTCAAAGTCTTCATCACACAAGAAGAGCTCATCTGGCAAGGCACGTGCATTTGTTGGCAAGGAAATGGATTCAGAGGAGGAGTCTGCTTCCGAGGAGGCGGAGGTGGAGTCTGAGGAGGAGTCTGATTCAGGCGTTGCGAGTCTGGCTACAACATACGTTGCCAAGTCCATCTTCAACACTGAAGACAATGACTTCATCACCGACACCGATGCAAATGACAAGGACTACTCCACTTCTACCTACTGCTTCATGGCACGCGGTGCCAAGGTAAACACATGCACTACTCACTATCAAACATCTAGTGACGATGACTCTGATTGTGGTTCAAAACCCAGCTACAAAACACTTGCTAAAATTGCAACTGAACAACAGAAAGCTATGGAACATATTCAAAAATTGTTAGACAGAAGCGATGATCTGTTAGGTGCTGAAATGACTCGATCTGAATCCTTAATTGAAGACATAAAAAATCTTCACGTTAAGTATCAGGAACTTGAAAGTCGTCATGAAACTCTCTCAACAACTCATGAAAAGCTTTCCTATGATTATCTTCAAAGGAAGCAAGATCTTGAGAAATTGAGAGCGACTCATGAAGATCTTCAAAAGGAAAGCGAGTCACTTCGCGCCAAACAGATCAGTTCCGCTCAGGAAGGATTTGAACCACCATGTCTTAATTGCATTGAGCGTGATAATGCTACTTCTGTTGCTGAATGTTCTACTGCTACTGCTGTTGCAATATCTTCAACTGTTGATGTGGTAACTAACCCCTCTGCTGAGGATACCACCGCTATTGCTGATGAGAATGCTAGTTTGAAGACATTGCTTGAAACAGGGATGTACAAAAGTCTTAAAGGGCATCAGACACTATGTGATGTCCTCAAAAAGCAGATTCTGAACCAAAACCCGAGGAAAGACGGTGTTGGGTTCGTAAGGAAAATGAATGCTGATGGCTCGTACTGGAAACTTGAGCAGTACCCCAAAACCATGTGGGTTGCTGCAAAGGAACCTTCAGCAGATCCATCCAATCTATCTGGCTTCACTTGTGCTAACCCCATTATCATTGATGAATCCTTTGATGCAAATTATATACTGTTTAAGAATCAGAATGGTGAAGTGTTTGCCAGGTACATTGGTACTAACTGTAGGAATGGACCGCCTATGAAGAAGATCTGGGTTCCGAAAAGGTGTCTGGAGAATCTTCCAGTGAATGTCATCATGACACCTCACGTGAAGAAGACAAACCTCAGACCAAAGGCTTCATACAGACAGAGGACTCACCTGAGTCGCACTAACGCAAATGCTTTGCATGGAAACCATACTCAGGCATATGAATATGAGAGAGGTTCATCAAACCACCATGTTCATAAGACCAAGAACTATTCTGCTTATTCTTATGAGTACTATTGTCCGCCTGCAAGACTGTTTGCTAGGGTTCCAAAGCCAAAATTCTCAGATGCTGCACTTAGACTTATTGCTTCTAAGCCACCCTTGAAGATGTGGGTGGCTAAGAAAGCTTAACTATCTTTTGCAGGGAAAGGTCTCCAGCAGAAAACCAAAATCGTCTGACGCTATTGCTGGGGACCTTAAACATCATGTAGGGCACAAGATCAAATGCCCGAATGGTCTTACTATCTACTTCGTTCCTGAATCGCTTGCTACTCTCCCTATTAGTCCTAATCTGGATCTAATCTTTCATAACCCATTGGTTCATCAAATGTTTTTGCTTCACAATGCTCTTGGTGAAGCCTATCCCCCTAACTGCACTGTAGGGTACGACACCAGCGTCTTCAGAATGGATTATTGATAGTGGGTGTACAAATCACATGACTGGCAAAAGAAGCCTTCTTATGGACTCAACCTTACGTCCATCCGACAAGAGCCACATCACATTTGCTGACACTGGTAAAAGTAAGGTATTGGGTCTAGGTAGAGTTGCAATCTCAAGGGATCAACACATGGGTAAAGTCATGCTTGTTGAATCCCTTGGCTTCAACTTAATGTCTGTCTCAATGCTTTGCGATTTGAACATGATTGTAATATTTGGAAAATATCGTTGCCTTGTAGTAATGGAATCTGACAAGTCTCTAGTATTTGAAGGTTATCGAAAAGATGACTTGTATGTGGTAGATTTCTTAGCAGGACCACAGCTTGCCGTATGTCTTCTAGCAAAAGCTTCAGAATGCTGGCTCTAGCATCGGAGGCTAGGGCATGCTGGCATGAGGAACCTCCACACCCTTGCAAAGAAGAAGCATGTCATAGGCATCGAGGGCGTCAAGTTCAAGAAAGATCACTTATGCGGTGCCTGTGAAGCAGGGAAGATGACGAGGGCCAAACATCCCTCGAAGACAATCATGACCACTACTCGACCCTTCGAACTGCTTCACATGGATCTTTTCGGTCCCACTCATTACTCAACTCTTACTACTACTGCTTGTCTCTATGGCTTTGTCATTGTTGATGATTATTCTAGATATACTTGGGTGCACATAATCCTTTACAAGACTGAAGTGCAGGATGTCTTCAGACGCTTCGCCAATCGAGCTATGAACAATTATGGCACCAAGATAAAGCACATCAGAAGTGATAATGGCACTGAATTCAAGAACACGAGCCTTGATACATATCTTGATACCTTGGGCATCACACATGAATTCTCAGCCCCGTACACGCCACAGCAGAATGGCGTCGTCGAGCGCAAGAACAAAACACTCATTGAGATGGCCAGAACGATGCTAGATGAATACAAGACCCCAAGAAAATTCTGGCCTGAAGCCATTGATACTGCATGCCATACAATCAATCGTGTTTATCTTCACAAGCTTCTGAACAAGACATCTTATGAGCTCCTTACTGGCAAGAAGCCAAATGTCAGTTACTTCAGAGTATTTGGCGCCAGGTGCTGGATCAAGGACCCACATCACACCTCAAAGTTTGCACCAAAAGCACATGAATGTTTTATGCTTGGATATGGAAAGGATTCACACTCCTACAGAGTCTTCAATCTTTTTCATTACAAAGTGGTTGAAATAGTGGATGTGCGGTTCGATGAGACCAATGGTTCACAAATAGAGCAACTGCCAAATGTGCTAGATGAAGTTCCATCCAGTGAATCAATAAAGCTAATGGGAACTGGAGAAATTATACCTTCTGAAGCTCATCCTGAAGAAGAACTTATCATCTCAGCACCTGATCAACATGAAGACAATGCTCAGCCTGAAGACATTCCTTCTAACAACGACAATGACCAGCAAGAGCAAAATCTTCGCCCTGTACATCCTCGCGTTGCCAATGAAGTGCAGATTGAAAGAATTATTGATAGCATCAATGCACCCGGTCCACTCACTCGTTCAAGGGCAACTCAGCTAGCAAATTTCTGTGGGCACTTCGCATTCGTCTCAATAACAGAACCCAAGAAAGTTGAAGAAGCCTTCATGGAACCTGAACGGATTCAAGCTATGCAAGAAGAGCTTCAACAGTTTGAGCTGAATAATGTATGGGAACTGGTTAAGCGTCCTGATCCACGGAAGCACAATATAATAGGCACCAAATGGATATACCGCAACAAGCAAGATGAGCATGGTCAAGTTGTCAGAAACAAAGCTCGTCTCATTGCTCAAGGATATACTCAAGTGGAAGGCTTTGACTTCGATGAAACATTTGCTCCTGTGGCTAGACTTGAAGCCATACGCATACTGCTTGCCTATGCAAATCATCATAACATACTTCTATATCAAATGGATGTGAAGAGTGCTTTTCTCAATGGCAAGATTGAAGAAGAAGTGTATGTTGCACAACCACCTGGCTTTGAAGATCCAAAACATCCTGACATGGTATACAAGCTCAACAAGGCACTGTATGGCCTCAAACAAGCCCCTCGGGCCTGGTATGACACACTCAAATACTTCCTAAAGAGCAAAGGCTTCATACCTAGTTCCCTAGACCCCACTCTCTTCACGAATACATATGATGGTGAACTGTTTGTGTGCCAAATATATGTGGATGACATTATCTTCGGCTGCACCAATCAGAAGTATAGTGAAGAGTTTGGATATATGATGCAAGAGCAATATCAGATGTCCATGATGGGAGAGCCGAAGTTCTTCCTCGGTCTTCAAATACGATAACAACGCAACGACATCTTCATATCTCAAGAGAAGCATCTCAAAGATTGCCTGAAGAAGTTTGATATGCAAGACTGCAAAGGCTTCACAACACCAATGCCAGCCAAACATCATCTGGGTCCCGACGATAATGGTAAAGAGTTCGATCAAAAGGTATACCGCTCCATGATTGGTTCTTTACTTTATCTATGTGCATCTAGGCCAGATATTGTGCTTAGTGTTTGCATGTGTGCTCGATTTCAAGCGGCACCAAAGGAGTCGCATCACTTAGCTGTGAAGCGAATTCTTCGATATTTGGCTCACACCCCAACTCTAGGATTATGGTATCCAAAGGGCTCAGAGTTTGATCTGGTTGGATTTTCGGATGCTGATTATGCTGGTGACAAAGTTGATCACAAGTCTACATCAGGCACATGTCACTTTCTGGGACGATCACTTGTATGTTGGTCTTCAAAGAAGCAGAACTGTGTATCTCTCTCCACTGCTGAATCTGAATACATTGCTGCTGGATCTTGCTGCGCTCAGCTTCTGTGGATGAAGCAAACACTCAAGGACTATGGCATTCATCTGAAGCAAGTGCCACTTTATTGCGACAATGAAAGCGCCATCAAGATTGCCAACAATCCAGTTCAGCACTCGAAGACAAAGCACATTGAAATTCGTCATCACTTTATTAGAGATCATGTTGTGAAGGAAGACATTGATATCATACACGTCAACATTGAAGAGCAATTGGCAGATATCTTCACCAAGCCCTTGGATGAGAAGAGATTTTGCAAGTTACGGTGTGAGCTAAATATCCTGGAATCCTCAAATGTCCTGTGATCAGGCACACATCCTAACCCTTATGCATATTGATGACTTAGATGTGCAACACACGAAGTAAAGTATATCTTCAATCAATGAAGACATACATTCTAAGTGTGAATACATTAATGTGGAATTTGACTTCGGAGCGCCACGATAATTGTGCGCTGTGTCTGGGTCTAATACTTCCTATACGGTGGGTAACGCCACCACCAAATGTTCTATTTGAAGTGTTTCACTCATGGCGTTACATTTGCTATGTCTTCACATATGGTTTGGCTTCAATCTCAACATATCTTCATGATTATCTTCACTATGTTGATTATATAGATATATATACTAGTGTTCTGTCCTCTACAACATTCAGTTATAGCTATGTCTTCTTGTTGAATCTTTTGAACTAAGTGAATGTGATCGGACCCTAACCTCTCTATGCTTTCTATCTCAAATTCTATCTCTCCAAATCATATGCATTCTATTGAAACTGTCGAATGTCTTCTCTGCGTCCTTGTCAGCAGAAGATACAGAGACAACCATTAAGTCCGTTTTCAATGCTCATTCCTCCACATGAAACCCGGAGAAGTAGGAACGACCACCCGACAATCCAGGCGTGCGTGGGACGTGGAACAAACCCCAAAATTCTGCATAATGGCCATGTGTTCCTCAGATGCGAATTGCCAGGGGCACCTGTGTAATAACGCAGTGCCGCCCCTGTACCTATAAATACACACTTCACAGCGGTCATTATGTCTTCTTCCACTCTCGCACGAACCCTAGCGCCACCGCTAGCCCTCGACGACGCCGGCGACGAAGCGCTTCGCTGCCGCAACCTCTCCAACGCCGTCTTCACGCCGATCGCGGACATCGTCCTCTCTGCCGTCGCCATAGGTGTCCTCCGTTGCCAAGTTAGGGCACGGAAGATCGAACTGCTCGGCCTCATCTTCCACTCCGTCTAGCAGTTCTTAGTGTGGTAAATAAAACTTCCTTTTTACAGCACCGTTGATCCTACGGATTTGTCACTTTCTACCACAAGCAGTTTCTATTCACACAAGTTAGATCTCTCTCATACTGCATCTCATAACATGCCTAGTATATTCACTTATGCTGCACAAAGTAGTTAGATTCCTCACTTGTACTGATCTGTGGATTCGTACAAATCTGGAACCAACTCCTTATCTATGAGTGATGTCTTCGCACGATGAGGTCAATGTCTTCTAAACTGATTTATCTTCAAAATCTTCTGAGAATGCATATGACCTCATCCCCTTCCCTCGCACTTTAATGCTGTCACAGGTACATGTCCGTGGGAGAATCCTTTGGTTCTCATAGTCTGCATTCATTTGCAGAATTCTTACAGCATCACATAAACTCTCCCAAAGCCAGTTCCTGTTTATCCAGCAAGCGAAAACCTTTGAAGCCTTTGAACGTGTTAAAGCCTTTCAGATTAAAGTTTATGGCTTCAGAGAAATCAGCAAGGAAGGGTGGCAGAAAGCGTCGTGGAGAAACATCCAGAGATCTGCCAGATGAACTCTCAGAACTGTACAAGACAGATCCTGAAGAGGATTACAATCAGCGCAAGACCCGAATCCAATGGATTCGAAGATATTGGGCAGAACAATGGTTCAAATACCGATTTGTAACCCAGGAATATGCTGAGAAAAACGCCATCAAGAGATCGTGGGGAGACATCCTATACAAGAATCTTCTACCCAGGTCCAGAGATGAAGCCATTGAACAAGGCTTCTATCCCTGCATGGTCCGTGGGCCCCAGCCTGCTGATGCACACCCATCGTCACTACTCTGGTGTCGTGACGACAATCTGTTCAAGCGCAACTTCCAATTTGCCCAGAACTCAGCGAAGCAAAACAAGAAGACATTGGGACTAGACTTCAACCCTGGTCCCTCAGCTCCAAGGGCTGATGGTACACGAGATGCAGAACCCAATGTCATCGGTCCTTTCTACAACCTTGAAGGCCTCATCACTCACATCTTGGTTCAAGGGACTGCAGTGAATGAGCCTGCAGCTGACGCTGAATCAGATGAAGCGCCTGCAGTGCCGAAGCCAAAGCAGTTGAAGAAGCCTAAAGCTTCAAAGCCTGCCCCTTCACCAAAAATCTCACGGGCGAAGCCACTGGCAACTGCACCTCCTGAAGACAATGTGCAGTCCAAAGATTTATCACGCATCTCCAAGCCCCAGAAGGCCAAGATGCCTCTTCCACACACAGGCCAAGAGCTAACAGCTGCTGCCATTCTGCGCAATGATGACATTGATCTGTCAAGTGATGAAGATCTTGTAGATGACGCTCTTGAGCAACTCATCAAGAGCAAAGAAGAAGCAGAAATATTCAATGATCTGCCTCTCTTTGATGTAACCATCATGCACAACTTCATTGACGAGTGTTTTGACACGCCAAACATCAGCTTTGAAGATCTGCAGCTACCCATTGGCCTTAGTGTCGCCTTCCAAGGCGCCATTGCTTCAGAGCTAGCTGTCGCCCAGCGCATTGTTGAACTGAAGCAAAGGATTGATTATGAAAATGCTCAGTTCAAGAAGCATATGGCCAAGCTCAGTGTGCAAGAAGTGAAGAACTTCAAGATCATGATCTATGAGCTCAAGGAAGCCTTTCTGAAGAAACGTGCAGAAGCTCAGGGTTCGCGTGAGCGCATGAAGACTCTGGCTGACAGATGTGTGCAAGCCTATAATGAGGCTGAGAAGTGCAAGGCCCTTGGGCGTCCTGGCATCGACCCCAGGATGGCCGCAAAGAAGAAGAAGAAGCCTGCTACGGCTGAACCCGACGCACCAAGGCAGGAAGCAGTTCCGTTTGTCTTCCCAACTAGAATGACTGGCTCGAAGCCAAAAAGCCGGTCAACCGCTTCAGAGGTCAAGAAGATGAGGACTGCTGAGGCTGAAGCCAGGAAGAGGAAACATCCTGAAGCCTCTCCCACTGCCCCTCCCAAGAAAAAGAGGAAGACCAAGAAAGATCGGGCAGCTCCCACAGAGCCTTTGATAGTTGAACCCATTTCTATGGTCTATCCTGAAGCTGAACGCCAACTGACAATCCATGAGCCTGCTTCCACAGAGGCTCATGAAGCTGAAGACATTCCAGCAGCTGATCCCATCGCTACTGAAGACATTGGTCAATATGACCATGTAGAAGATGGTGCAGTCCTTCCTCAGCCCGAGAACAGCAAACTCATCAGCATTGGTCGTCCACTGACGCCAATTGCACAGAATGTTTCATGGGCGGATCACCCACAAGAGGAAGAAGACTATGAGGCCCAGCCAACTCCAACTCCACAAGCGTCGCCCGCATTGTGCAGGCTTCGCAAAGGTTCAAGGCCTCAAGTCTCTGCTGAAGACAATCCGGCTGCATCAGCCACGGAAGAAGAAGTCCCACGAGTTCCCACTCCCCTGTCCCACCAAGAAGCAGTTCTCAAGGAGAACGTGCTTGTGACTGACCCTCTAGCTCATCAAGTGGAGGATGAAAATCTTGAGGCTGCCACAACCACCAATGAAGCTAATGTGGAGCCCTCCCCAACAAAAGCATCAAAAGACAGCGAAGCCACTGATCCCGCCACTTCTATTCCTGAGTCTGCTGCCGGTCCCCAGTTCGACTATCATGTTGAGCACAGGCCTCAGGTACAGAAGCCAATCCCAAGATTGCCAAGGTTCCCAGGTCCTGCATCAGCACCTGGCTCCTTCAATATCAATGGCTTCAGAGCAGACAACACATTCTTTGATAGCTCCAGGAACCCCTACTCAAGGGAAAGGATATCATCTGATCGGTTTTGGAGCTATCCGCAACGAAGCTATTACTCATGCATTCTTTACAACCAAGGTCGCATCTTCCCTCACAAGCGCCTTGACATTGAAGCTATAGCTGGTCTGCCCTGTCTGGAAGAAGCTTTGGATTGCTTCAAGGAAGTTGGACTGCTGCCGTTCGTTACTGACCAAGAGCATTGGAATGAAGAGTTGCTGCTCCAATTCTATGCCACACTTCACATCCGCGGGTATAGCAGAGATCCGAAGACTTGGGTCCTGGAGTGGATGACTGGAAATGTTAATCACGAAGCCAAAGCCTTTGACATCATTGAGCTCGCTGGCTTGCCCACTCCTGGCGATCTCTACGAGCATGGCTATCAGCTGCATAGTGAAGCTATTGAGAGCATGTTTCAGAAGCCTGAACCTGATATGAGTCAGATGCTCAGCATGATGAAGCCATTGCCCCAAGATGCTGCTTATCCCACGGAGTTCTTCGTTGAAGACCTTGAGTATCTGCCAAGAACCATTTATCACATCATCAGGCGAACTCTCTGGCCCATCAAAGGGCACTCTCCAAATGCCAAGCTTGAGGGTGCAATGAAGACTTTGATCGTCTATATTCTTCATGGAAAATGTTTCAATGCACAGGACTTCTTCATTCGCCAACTTGCTGCATCAGGCTCTGATCTGTTTGGCTTGAAGTTCTACGCCCCATGGGTAATGCGTCTAATCAAACTTCACTCCGATATCTCATATCAGCCATCTGCTCGCAATCATCGGATTTTTCTGCCTGATGTGGATATGTCAATTGAAGCCATCTATCCTGAGCCTGCCAAGGAACCTCTAAGTCTTCAGAATGCAGAGTATCAGAGTTTCTCTCAGAACATTGAAGGAGTTAAAGCAGTCACTCAGGTGTATCCTTTGGCTGGCACTACACGTGCACCACACCCTGCTTCCACTGAAGCCACTGGTAGTACAACTGCTCCAGGACCCAATAAGCGCACTCGTGTTCTCAATGACCGAGAGCTTCTTGTGGCTCTTCATCAGAAACAGGATATGCATCATGACTGGCTGAAGCGTCAGATGAAAAGCCTCTTGGTGGATGTTAATCGCATTCGCAATCTTGCCACCAAGAATGCTTTTGTTGCCCATGAAACCTGTCGCCGCACATGGAAAGGGCTAACGATGATTTGTTCTGAAGATGATCTTCAAGAGGATGGCTTCACTGAGCGATTCAAGTTTGACTCCACACCTCCTCGAAGGGCTGTGCTGCTAGGAACTCCATCCCTTGAAGACTCTGAGTTCTCTTCCTCTGCTGCAACAGTGACTGCCAGAGTTATCGAGGATGAAGACGATGCTACTTCACCGCCACCTCCTTCAGCACGCTTCAACTCTGCTCCAAGCTCTTCAGCACTGCCAAACACCACCAACGACCCTGCTACTTCACCTACTCCTCATGGGAACGAGTAGATGCTCTATGTCTTCAAACATTTTTGGTCCTTACTGACAAAAGGGGGAGAAGCATATGAGGTTGATAGTCTTCAAGCGGGTTCATATGGGCGGGTGCTTTATATTTTGCTTCGTGCTTACAACTCTCGTTTTGCTACATTTGGTTCTTTGAGTTGTAACACTTAAACTCGATGGTCTTCTGCTACTTATCCGCCACCTTGTTTTGCGATGATAAATTCCGCATGTGCGACGATAAATTCCGCACTGATCATTCTGCAGACATCCATTTTCCATTATGCATGTCATTATCTTCATATACTTTCACATGCATAGTGGATTGTCATCATAAGTTGAAGTGGATCTCCATAAGTACAACCCACCATGTGCATTTGCATTCCAAAAGCAAATTACTTATATGCACATCTTCAGGGGGAGCCCTTGCAACTTATGAAGACAATTCCTTATCCTTTACAATTTCACAGATTATATTCCCCGTTGAAAACTTCAACTAGTTTGTCATCAATCACCAAAAAGGGGGAGATTGTAAGTGCATCTAGTGCCACCCCTAGTTGGTTTTGGAGTATTGACGACAAACCTAGTTGAGGGACTAATGTGTTTGCGAGAATTGCAGGATAACACAGGTAGAAGTCCCTCATTGATTCGGGTTTCCTACCAGAGATGACCCCTAAAAATGTATGAAGACATTGAAGTCAAAGGTGGTATATGAAGATATTCACATTAAAGACTATGACAAGAGAAGACACCACATGAAGCCTATGGAGCTCGAAGACTTAGATCTTTCGTAGTTCTTTTTCTTTTGTGTTGAGTCATAGGAACCACCGTACTGTTAAGTGGGGTCCAAGAGAACCAGTCAGAATGACTGAAGTGATGCCTAACCAAAAACCTATGTCTTCGAGTGAAGACTATGAGAGCGAATCTTGTCCAGAGTCGGACAAGTCAGCTTTTCTTGTAGCCCAAGTCAAGTTGTCGTGTGAGTTTGAAATCTGACCGTTGGAACACGTGTCAGTTCCTTAGTGACCCAGGGCCATTTCGGACAAATCAGGTCGGGTTGCCAAGTGGCTATAAGTAGCCCACCCCCTACAACCATAAACGGTTGGCTGCTCAGGTTGAGAATACGGCTTTTGTCGTTTGAGAGCAACCCACCTCGAAGCCTTTGAGAGGGAATTCCTTGCGAGGATAAAGCCCTAACCACCCAGAGCCAAAGAGAATTAGGCATCACTTAAGTCTTCTTGTCTGTGTGATCTGAAGACTTATTACACTTGAGGACTGTGCATCTAGCCGGTTAGGCGTCGCGTTCTGAGCATCCAAGAGACATTGTGGATTGCCGGTGAACAAAGTCTGTGAAGGTTTGGGAGTCTACCTTGAAGACTTACCAGAGTGATTGGGCGAGGTCTGTGTGACCTTAGCTCAAGGGGAATACGGTGAGGACTGGGTGTCCCGAGCTGCGTGTTCGGGACTGGGTGTCTGGGACTGTGTGTCCTAATGTTTAAATACCTAGCCGCCCTAACCAGACGTACAGTTGTCACAACAACTGGAACTGGTCCAACAAATCATTGTCTTCAATGAGTCACTGGTTTCATCTTCCCTTCCCTTTACTTACTGTTATTCCTTGTGAAGTCATTGTATGTTTGCACTATCTTTTGTCTTCACTGAGTGACTGCATGTTCTGTATGGCTTCATAATATCTTCCTACCTGATCCTTACTACATTGCAGCTATTAAGTCATTATGCTTTCACTCTATTGAATACTTGACTATGGCTTGCCTAGTGTAGTCTACCTTCCGCTGCAGGGTAATAGGTTTATTTTTATCGTTTGTCTTCATAACTTCCACGTATTGAAGACTTTCATAAAAATCGCCTATTCACCCCCCTCTAGTCGATATAACGCACTTTCACTTACTCCTTACCTTCGTCGAGGTCCCAATCTTCAGAGTTGCGTTTAATTCTTTCTAATAAATCCCATTTGAATTCAATAGTCTTCATCATAAAAGAGCCAGCACAAGAAGTATCGAGCATGGTGCGATTGTTATCAGAAAGCCGAGCATATAAATTTTGAATAATCATTTCTCTTGAGAGCTCATGATTGGGGCATGAATATAACATTGATTTAAGCCTCCCCCAAGCTTGAGCGATGCTTTCTCCTTCGCGAGGCCAAAAATTATATATATAATTGCGATCACGATGAACAATATGCATAGGATAAAACTTCTGATGAAATTCCAATTTCAACAGTTTGTAGTTCCATGACCCCGTATCATCACATAGCCTATACCATGTCAATGTGTCTTCCTTCAAAGATAAAGGGAAGACCTTCTTCTTAACAACATCTTCGGGTACACCTGCAAGCTTAAATAATCCACAAACTTCATCAACATATATTAGGTGCTCATCAGGATGCATTGTTCCGTCTCCAGCAAAAGGATTAGCTAGCAGTTTTTCTAACATACCCGGAGGAATTTCAAAGCAGACATTTTCATTTTCATTTTCATTTTCAGTAGGTTCAGTAGGTTGAGGAGCAACTCTTTTCTCTACTGGTCGGGGTGAAGATACCCCAAACAAGCCCCTCAGAGGATTACTTTCCATAGTAACAAGTGACAGTAAATTTCAGCACACTATATAAATTTTTCCTTACCAAATTCCACCTACCAAAGGCGCTTCACTCCCTGGCAATGGCGCCAGAAAAGAGTCTTGATGACCCACAAGTATAGAGGATCTATCGTAGTCCTTTCGATAAGTAAGAGTGTCGAACCCAACGAGGAGCAGAAGGAAATGACAAGCGGTTTCCAGCAAGGTATTCTCTGCAAGTACTGAAATAAGTGGTAACAGATAGTTTTGTGATAGGATAATTTGTAACGACCAACAAGTAACAAAAGTAAATAAAGTGCAGCAAGGTGGCCCAATCGTTTTTGTAGCAAAGGACAAGCCTGGACAAACTCTTATATAGAGAAAAGCGCTCACGAGGACACATGGGAATATCGTCAAGCTAGTTTTCATCACATTCATATGATTCGCGTTCGGTACTTTGATAATTTGGTATGTGGGTGGACCGGTGCTTGGGTGCTGTCCTTACTTGGACAAGGATCCCACTTATGATTAACCTCTATTGCAAGCATCCGCAACTACAGCAAAAGTATTAAGGTAAACCTAACCATAGCATGAAACATATGGATCCAAATCAGTCCCTTACGAAGCAACGCATAAACTAGGGTTTAAGCTTCTGTCACTCTAGCAACCCATCATCTACTTATTACTTCCCAATGCCTTCCTCTAGGCCCAAATAATGGTGAAGTGTTATGTAGTCGACGTTCACATAACACCACTAGAGGAGAGACAACATACATCTCATCAAAATATCAAACGAATACCAAATTCACATGACTACTAATAGCAAGACTTCTCCCATGTCCTCAGGAACAAACGTAACTAATCACAAAGCATATTCATGTTCATCATCAGAGGGGTATTAATATGCATATAGGATCTGAACATATGATCTTCCACCAAATAAACCAACTAGCATCAACTACAAGGAGTAATTAACACTACTAGCAACCCACAGGAACCAATCCCGGACTTGGACACAAGAATTGGATACAAGAGATGAACTAGGGTTTTGAGAGGAGATGGTGCTGGTGAAGATGTTGATGGAGATTGCCCTCTCCCGATGAGAGGAGCGTTGGTGATGACGATGGCGATGATTTCCCCCTCCCGGAGGGAAGTTTCCCCGGCGGAACAGCTCCGCCAAAGCCCTAGATTGGTTCCGCCAAGGTTCCGCCTCATGGCGGCGGGGTTTCGTCCGAAAAGATGGCTTATGATTTTTTTTCCTCATCGAAAGACTTCATATAGCAGAAGATGGTCATCAGAGGGCCACCAGGGGGCCCACGAGGTTGGGGGTGTTGGGGAACGTAGCAGAATTTTAAAATTTTCTATGCATCACCAAGATCAATCTCTGGAGTCATCTAGCAACGAGGGAGAGAGGAGTGCATCTACATACCCTTGTAGATTGCGCGCGGAAGCGTTCAAGAGAACGGGGTTGATGGAGTCGTACTCGTCATGATCCAAATCACCGATGACCAAGTGCCGAACGGACAGCACCTCCGCGTTCAACACACATACAGTTGGGAAGACGTCTCCTCCTTCTTGATCCAGCAAGGGGGAAGGAGAGGTTGATGAAGATCCAGCAGCACGACGGCGTGGTGGTGGATGCAGCAGGATCCCGGCAGGGCTTCGCCAAGCGCAAGCGGGGATGAGAGGTGTTACGGAGGGAGAGGGAGGCGCCAAGAGCAAGTGGGTGCGGCTGCCCTCCCTCCCCCTCTTTATATAGGGGCCTTGGGGGGGCGCCGGCCCTAGGAGATGGATCTCCAAGGGGGGCGGCGGCCAAAGGGTGGCTTCCCCCCCAAGCCAAGTGGGGGGCGCCCCACCCCTAGGGTTTCCCAACCCTAGGCGCAGGGGAGGCCCAAGGGGGGGGGGGGCGCACCAGCCCACTAGGGGCTGGTTCCCCTCCCAATTCAGCCCATGGGCCCCTCCAGGATAGGTGGCCCCACCCGGTGGACCCCCGGGACCCTTCCAGTGGTCCCGGTACAATACCGGCGACCCCCGAAACCTTCCCGATGGCCAAAACTGGACTTCCTATATATAAATCTTTACCTCCGGACCATTCCGGAACTCCTTGTGACGTCCGAGATCTCATCCGGGACTCCGAACAACTTTCGGGTTACTGCATACTAATATCTCTACAACCCTAGCGTCACCGAACCTTAAGTGTGTAGACCCTACGGGTTCGGGAGACATGCAGACATGACCGAGACGACTCTCCGGTCAATAACCAACAGCGGGATCTGGATACCCATGTTGGCTCCCACATTCTCCTCGATGATCTCATCGGGTGAACCACGATGTCGAGGATTCAATCAATCCGTATACAATTCCCTTTGTCAATCGGTACGTTACTTGCCCGAGACTCGATCGTCGGTATCCCAATACCTCGTTCAATCTCGTTACCGGCAAGTCACTTTACTCGTACCGTAATGCATGATCCTGTGATCAACCACTTGGTCACATTGAGCTCATTATGATGATGCATTACCGAGTGGGCCCAGAGATACCTCTCCGTCATACGGAGTGACAAATCCCAGTCTCGATTCGTGCCAACCCAACAGACACTTTCGGAGATCCCTATAGTGTACCTTTATAGTTACCCAGTTACGTTGTGACGTTTGGTACACCCAAAGCACTCCTACGGTATCCGGGAGTTGCACAATCTCATGGTCTAAGGAAATGATACTTGACATTCGGAAAAGCTATAGCAAACGAACTACATGATCTTTGAGCTATGCTTAGGATTGGGTCTTATCCATCACATCATTCTCCTAATGATGTGATCCCGTTATCAATGACATCCAATGTCCATAGTCAGGAAACCATGACTATCTTTTGATCAATGAGCTAGTCAACTAGAGGCTCACTAGGGATGTGTTGTGGTCTATGTATTCACACATGTATTACGATTTCCGGATAACACAATTATAGCATGAACAATAGACAATTATCATGAACAAAGAAATATAATAATAACCATTTTATTATTGCCTCTAGGGCATATTTCCAACAGTCTCCCACTTGCACTAGAGTCAATAGTCTAGTTACATTGTGATGAATCGAACACCCATGCAGTTCTGGTGTTGATCATGTTTTGCTCTAGGGAGAGGTTTAGTCAACGGATCTGCCACATTCAGGTCCGTATGTACTTTACAAATATCTGTGTCTCCATTTTGAACACTTTCACGAATGGAGTTGAAGCGACGCTTGATATGCCTGGTCTTCCTGTGAAACCCGGGCTCCTTGGCAAGGGAAATAGCTCCAGTGTTGTCACAGAAGAGAGTCATCGGGCCCGACACATTGGGTATGACTCCTAGGTCGGTAATGAACTCCTTAACCCAGACTGCTTCTTGTGCTGCCTCCGAGGCTGCCATGTACTCTGCTTCACATGTAGATCCCGCCACAACACTTTGCTTGCAACTGCACCAGCTTACTACCCCACCATTCAAAATATACACGTATCCGGTTCGTGAATTAGAGTCATCCAGATCTGTGTCAAAGCTAGCATCGACGTAACCCTTTACGACGAGCTCTTCGTCACCTCCATAAATGAGAAACATATCCTTAGTCCTTTTCAGGTACTTCAGGATATTCTTGACCGCTGTCCAGTGTTCCATGCTGGGATTACTTTGGTACCTTCCTACCAAACTTTACAGCAAGGTTTACATCAGGTCTGGTACACAGCATAGCATACATGATAGACCCTATGGTCGAGGCATAGGGGACGACACTCATCTTTTCTCAATCTTCTGCCGTGGTCGGGCATTGAGCCGTGCTCAATCTCGTACCTTGCAATACAGGCAAGAACCCCTTCTTTGACTGATCCATTTTAAACTTCTTCAATATCTTGTCAAGGTACATACTCTGTGAAAGACCAATGAGGCATCTCGATCTATCTCTATAGATCTTGATGCCTAATATATAAGCAGCTTCTCCAAGATCCTTCATTGAAAAACACTTGTTCAAGTAGGCCTTTATGCTTTCCAAGAATTCTATATCATTTCCCATCAACAGTATGTCATCCACATACAATATGAGAAATGCTACAGAGCTCCCACTCACTTTCTTGTAAATGCAGGCTTCTCCATAAGTCTGCGTAAACCCAAACGCTTTGATCATCTCATCAAAACGAATGTTCTAACTCGGAGATGCTTGCACCAGCCCATAAATCGAGCGTTGGAGCTTGCACACCTTGTCAGCATTCTTAGGATTGACAAAACCTTCCGGCTGCATCATATACAATTCTTCCTTAAGGAAACCATTAAGGAATGCCGTTTTGACGTCCATTTGCCATATCTCATAATCATAGAATGCGGCAATTGCTAACATGATTTGGACGGACTTCAGCTTCGCTACAGGTGAGAAAGTCTCATCGTAGTCAACCCCTTGAACCTGTCGATAACCTTTAGCGACAAGCCGAGCTTTATAGATGGTTACGTTACCATCCGCGTCTGTCTTCTTCTTAAAGATCCATTTATTTTCTATGACTCGCCGATCATCGGGCAAGTCAGTCAAAGTCCATACTTCTTTTTCATACATGGATCCTATCCCGGATTTCATGGCTTCCAGCCATTTGTCGGAATCCGGGCCCGCCATCGCTTCTTCATAGTTCGAAGGTTCACCATTGTCTAACAACATGATTTCCAAGACAGGGTTGCCGTACCACTCTGGTGCAGAACGTGTCCTTGTGGACCTATGAAGTTCAGTAGCAACTTGGTCTGAAGTTTCATGATCATCATCATCAACTTACTCTCTAGTCGGTGCAGGCACCTCAGGAACATTTTCTTGAGCTGCGCCACTAACCGGTTCAAGAGGTAATACTTCATCAAGTTCTACTTGTCTCCCACTTATTTCTTTCGAGAGAAACTCTTTCTCTAGAAAGGACCCATTCTTGGCAACAAAGATCTTGCCTTCGGATCTGAGGTAGAAGGTATACCAAATAGTTTCTTTAGGGTATCCTATGAAGACGCATTTTTCCGATTTGGGTTCGAGCTTTTCAGGTTGAAGTTTCTTGACATAAGCATCGCATCCCCAAACTTTTAGAAACGACGGCTTAGGTTTCTTCCCAAACCATAATTCATACGGTGTCATTGTTGACACACGAACACGTCACATGTACCCTCGACGCCGGGGGTGATGCACCGCAGCTCACGTCGAAGGAGACCCGACCGACAGCGCGATACACAAGACAGTCGACGGGCGCTTTTGCAGACCCGAAAACCCCACACCCCCGGGAGAGACCCCGTCAGGGAGTGCAGCAGCTATGGGCTGCCCTAGGTCGATTCGCTCGCCCCTAGAGCCTCGGGATTCGCAGCTCTCAAACACGAAGAACAGCGAAGAACGAGATAGAAAAACGGTGGAGAGATAAAACATAGATGAAAAAGTAGTATAATGATTTGTTCGATTTTGTGTTGTTCAATCGGCCGTCACCCCCAACATATATAAGAGGCGGCTGGACTTCTCGTACAAGTAAAGGATTCATCTAGGCTTTCCTTACAAGAAAAATTACATCAATTCACGTCCTAGAGTTCTAATTCTATTCTAACTCGGATTCAGTCTGAATGTGGCCCAAACTCTGTCTTCCTTCTAGCGTGGGCCGCTGGGCTTGCATATGATCTCCGATCGAGACGGCCCAAATATCAAACTTGTGTGCCTCGACGATACGAACAACTCTCATGTTGATCACTTTTTCAAATAAGGCCATCTTGAATACTTTTCGAGGTCATCTTTATCTTCCAGTCGGACTCGGTCTTGCAGTAGACTGGATTATCCGAGTCTCGTAGTGAATTTGTAGGCTATATATTATCTCTGATGATGATGACTCCAGAATCAAAGTTTACTGTCTTGATGATACGCACAACTTCTGTATTGAACACTTCTTCATCCAAGGTCATTTTGATAAACTTTCGAGCACATGTTCAATTTCACTCGGACTTGAGCTCATCCACTCGGATATTAGATACTTTCACTCGGATCGCCGATTGGACTTTTTCACTCGGAAGACAATCTTTCACTCGGATGACTATATTTCCACTCGGATGACTATATTTCCACTCGGAAGGCACTATTTTATTCAATCGGCAAGTTTTCGTCCCGATGGTAATCTTTTCACTCGGAATATTTTCACCTGGACGACAATTTCATTCGGATGATCATATTTCCACTTGGATGACTATATTTCCACTTGGATAATAATAAGTTCATCCGGTCAGCAAACTTTCACTCGACCGGTAAATTTTCACTCGACCGTAAACTTTCACTCGGATGGTAAACTTTTCACTCGGATTTCCGACTGAAAACATAGCCCGATCTTGATTTGTCTCTCCAGGCCCCATACGACCTCGGATTGAGACGAATTATATATGAAAATCGATCGGCTCGACGAGACGAAACTTTTCCGTGTTGAAGGTTTTTCAATTCAAGGCCGTCTTGATGGCCTAATTACTCGCGCAACCTATCAGACAAGTGTTTGGCACCTCGCGCCATATTTCCGTTGAGGTTCGGTCTGCAGTGTATTGCCTCTAACTTTTGCATATGAAATCGAATTGAGATGATTTATATATCAAAATCGATTGCCTCGAGAAGACAAAGACAATTCCTTAATAATGCTCCTTCATCAGAGGTCATCTTGAAGACGTGATTGGCCAAAAACCATTCGGAACATTGAATTATGCCACTCGGAGTATAGTTTCGGTCCGTAAGATAAAGTCGAATGAATATAACTGAAACATCAAAGTGGTTCCACTCGGCGACGTGAATCTTTTCATGCTGAAAACCCGTTCACTCGAGACCATCTTCATTGCAATCTGTATCTTGCCAAAATCAGGTGTCAACAGTCGTCTCAACGGATTTCGATGGAGCCCTATTTAAAGTGAATGCGGCAGTCTCTAAAGCATAGCCCCAAAATGACAGCGGTAGATCGGTAAGAGACATCATAGATCGTACCATATCCAATAGAGTGCGATTACGATGTTCGGACACACCATTACGCTGAGGTGTTCCATGTGGCGTGAGTTGTGAAACTATTCCATATTTTCTTAAGTGTGTGCCAAATTCATGACTCAAGTATTCTCCCCCACGATCTGATCGCAAGAACTTGATTTTCTTGTCGCGTTGATTCTCAACCTCACTCTGAAATTCCTTGAACTTTTCAAAGGTCTCAGACTTGTGTTTCATTAAGTAGACATACCCATATCTATTCAAGTCATCAGTGAGGGTGAGAACATAACGATAGCCACGGCGAGCCTCAACACTCATTGGACCACACACATCAGTATGTATGATTTCTAATAAGTTGGTTGCTCGCTCCATTGTTCCTGAGAACGGAGTCTTGGTCATTTTACCCATGAGGCATGGTTCGCACGTGTCAAATGATTCGTAATCAAGAGACTCTAAAAGTCCATCTGCATGGAGCTTCTTCATGCGTTTGACACCTATGTGACCAAGGCGGCAGTGCCACAAGTATGTGGGACTATCATTATCAACCTTACATCTTTTGGTATTCACACTATGAATATGTGTAACATTACGCTCGAGATTCATTAAGAATAAACCATTCACCATCGGAGCATGACCATAAAACATATCTCTCATATAAATAGAACAACCATTATTCTCGGATTTAAATGAGTAGCCATCTCGAATTAAACGAGATCCTGATACAATGTTCATGCTCAAAGCTGGCACTAAATAACAATTATTGAGGTTTAATACTAATCCCATAGGTAAATGTAGAGGTAGTGTGCCGACGGCGATCACATTGACCTTGGAACCATTCCTGACGCGCATCGTCACCTCGTCCTTCGCCAGTCTCCGCCTATTCTGCAGCTCCTTTGGTGTTGCCGGCCTTCTTGTCCACTAAGTATTTGGGGCAGTTCCGCTTCCAGTGACCACTTCACTTGCAATAAAAACACCCAGTCTCGGGCTTGGGTCCATTCTTTGGCTTCTTCCTAGCAGCTTGCTTACCGGGCGCGGCAACTCCCTTGCCGTCCTTCTTGAAGTTCTTCTTACCCTTGCCTTTCTTGAACTTAGTGGTTTTATTCACCATCAACACTTGATGTTCCTTCTTGATTTCCACCTCTGCTGATTTCAGCATTGAATATACCTCAAGAATGGTCTTTTCCATCCCCTGCATATTGAAGTTCATCACAAAGCTCTTGTAGCTCAGTGGAAGCGACTGAAGGATTCTGTCAATGACCGCGTCATCCGGGAGATTAACTCCTAGCTGAGTCAAGCGGTTATGCAACCCAGACATTTTGAGTATGTGCTCACTAACAGAACTATTTTCCTCCATCTTACAGCTGAAGAACTTGTCGGAGACTTCATATCTCTCGACCCGGGCATGAGCTTGGAAAACCATTTTCAGCTCTTCGAACATCTCATATGCTCCGTGTCTCTCAAAATGCTTTTGGAGCCCCGGTTCTAAGCTGTAAAGCATGCCGCACTGAACGAGGGAGTAATCATCATCTCATGACTGCCAAGCGTTCATAACGTCTTGGTTCTCTGGGACAGGTGTGTTACCTAGCGGTGCTTCTAGGATATAATCTTTCTTGGTAGCTATGAGGATGATCCTCAGGTTCCGGACCCAGTCCGTATAGTTGTTGCCATCATCTTTCAGCTTGGTTTTCTCTAGGAACGCGTTGAAGTTGAGGACAACGTGGGCCATTTGATCTACAAGACATATTGTAAAGATTTTAGACTAAGTTCATGATAATTAAGTTCATCTAATCAAATTACTCAATGAACTCCCACTCAGACAGACATCCCTCCAGTCATCTAAGTGAAACATGATCCGAGTTAACTAGGCCGTGTCCGATCATCACATGAGATGGACTAGCCAACATCGGTGAACATCTTCATGTTGATCGTATCTTCTATACGACTCATGCTCGACCTTTCGGTCTTATGTGTTCCGAGGCCATGTCTGTACATGCTAGGCTCGTCAAGTCACCCTAAGTGTATTGCGTGTGTAAATCTGGCTTACACCCGTTGTATTCGAACGTTAGAATCTATCAGACCCGATCATCACGTGGTGCTTCGAAACAACGAACCTTCGCAACGGTGCACAGTTAGGGGGAACACTTTCTTGAGATTATTACGAGGGATCATCTTATTTAAGCTACCGTCGTTCTAAGCAAGTAAGATGTGAAACATGATAAACATCACATGCAATCAAATAGTGACATGATATGGCCAATATCATTTGCTCCTTTTGATCTCCATCTTCGGGGCTCCATGATCATCGTTGTCACCAGCATGACACCATGATCTCCATCATCGTGTCTTCTTGAAGTTGTCTCATCATCTATTACTTCTACTACTATGGCTAACGCTTTAGCAATAAAGTAACGTAATTACATGACGTTTATGTTGACACGCAGGTCATAATAAAATAAAGACAACTCCTATGGCTCCTGCCGGTTGTCATACTCATCGACATGCAAGTCGTGATTCCTATTACAAGAACATGATCATCTCATACATCACATATATCATTCATCACATCCTTTGGCCATATCACATCACAAAACACTTGCTGCAAAACAAGTTATACGTCCTCTAATTGTTGTTGCAAGTTTTTACGTGGCTGCTATAGGTTTCTAGCAAGAACGTTTCTTACCTACGCCAAAACCACAACGTGAATTGCCAATTTCTATTTACCCTTCATAAGGACCCTGTTCATCGAATCCGATCCGACTAAAGTGGGAGAGACAGACACCCGCCAGCCACCTTATGCAACTAGTGCATGTCAGTCGGTGGAGCCAGTCTCACGTAAGCGTACGTGTAAGGTCGGTCCGGGCCGCTTCATCCCACAATGCCGCCGAATCAAGATAAGGCTAGTAACGGCAAGATAATTGACAATATCGACACCCACAACTACTTTGTGTTCTACTCGTGCATAGAAACTACGCATAGACCTAGCTCATGATGCCACTATTGGGGAACATAGCAGAATTTTAAAATTTTCTACGCATCACCAAGATCAATCTATGGAGTCATCTAGCAACGAGGGAGAGAGGAGTGCATCTACATACCCTTGTAGATCGCGCGCGGAAGCGTTCAAGAGAACGGGGTTGATGGAGTCGTACTCGTCATGATCCAAATCACCGATGACCAAGTGCCGAACGGACAGCACCTCCGCATTCAACACACGTACGGTTGGGAAGACGTCTCCTCCTTCTTGATCCAGCAAGGGGGGAGGAGAGGTTGATGAAGATCCAGCAGCACGACGGCGTGGTGGTGGATGCAGCAGGATCCCGACAGGGCTTCGCCAAGCGCAAGCGGGGAGGAGAGGTGTTACGGAGGGAGAGGGAGGCGCCAAGAGCAACGGGGTGCGGCTGCCCTCCCTCCCCCCTCTTTATATAGGGGCCTGGGGGGGCGTCCCTAGGAGATGGATCTCCAAGGGGGGCGGGGGCCATAGGGTGGCTTCCCCCCCAAGCCAAGTGGGGGGCGCCCCCACCCGTAGGGTTTCCCAACCCTAGGCGCAGGGGAGGCCCAAGGGGGGGGGCACCAGCCCACTAGGGGCTGGTTCCCCTCCCAATTCAGCCCATGGGGCCCTCCGGGATAGGTGGCCCCACCCGGTGGACCCCCAGGACCCTTCCGGTGGTCCCGGTACAATACCGACGACCCCTGAAACCTTCCCGATGGCCAAAACCGGACTTCCTATATATAAATATTTACCTCCGGACCATTCCGAAACTCCTCGTGACGTCCGGGATCTCATCCGGGACTCCGAACAACTTTCGGGTTACTGCATACTAATATCTCTACAACCCTAGCGTCACTGAACCTTAAGTGTGTAGACCCTACGGGTTCGGGAGACATGCAGACATGACCGAGACGACTCTCCGGTCAATAATCAACAGCTGGATCTGGATACCCATGTTGGCTCCCACATGCTCCTCGATGATCTCATTGGATGAACCACGACGTCGAGGATTCAATCAATCCATATACAATTCCCTTTGTCAATCGGTACGTTACTTGCCCGAGACTCGATCATCGGTATCCCAATACCTCGTTCAATCTCATTACCGGCAAGTCACTTTACTCGTACCGTAATGCATGATCCCGTGATCAACCACTTGGTCACATTGAGCTCATTATGATGATGCATTACCGAGTGGGCCCAGAGATACCTCTCCGTCATACGGAGTGACAAATCCCAGTCTCGATTCGTGCCAACCCAACATACACTTTCGGAGATACCTGTAGTGTACTTTTATAGTCACCCAGTTACGTTATGACGTTTGGTACATCCAAAGCACTCCTACGGTATCCGGGAGTTGCACAATCTCATGGTCTAAGGAAATGATACTTGACATTCGGAAAAGCTATAGCAAACGAACTACACGATCTTTGAGCTATGCTTAGGATTGGGTCTTGTCCATCACATCATTCTCCTAATGATGTGATCCCGTTATCAATGACATCCAATGTCCATAGTCAGGAAACCATGACTATCTTTTGATCAACGAGCTAGTCAACTAGAGGCTCACTAGGGACGTGTTGTGGTGTATGTATTCACACATGTATTATGATTTCCGGATAACACAATTATAGCATGAACAATAGACAATTATCATGAACAAAGAAATATAATAATAACCATTTTATTATTTCCTCTAGGGCAAATTTCCAACAGGGGGCGCGCCCCCACCCTCATGGGTAGGGTGTGGCCCCCTGGTGAACTTCTTGTGCTCCGTATTTTTTATATATTCGGAAAACGTCTTTCGTGAAGTTTCATGACTTTTGGAGCTGTGCAGAATAGGTCTCTAATATTTGCTCCTTTTCCAGCCCAGAATCCCAGCTACCAGCATTCTCCATCTTTATGGAAACTTTGTAAAATAAGAGAGAATAGGCATAAGTATTGTGACATAATGTGTAATAACAGCCCATAATGCAATAAATATCGATATAAAAGCATGATGCAAAATGGACGTATCATGGCGATAGTGGTTCGTCCAAGTCACCAATAATCATCTATGTCTCTTTCGCTTTTGGGCTTATTCACACTAACGACAACCCCATGTGGTGCCTCTCCCAAGCATGGGGTTCTCCATACACAAAAATTTCCCGCCGGCTCAGGCCATGGGGAAACAAAATGCTCCAGTTGTCGGTGTCAAAACCGGCGGATCTCGGGTAGGGGGTCCCGAACTGTGCGTCTAAGGCGGATGGTAACAGGAGGCGGGGGACACAATGTTTACCCAGGTTCGGGCCCTCTCGATGGAGGTAATACCCTACTTCCTGCTTGATTGATCTTGATGATATGAGTATTACAAGAGTTGATCTACCACGAGATCGTATAGGCTAAACCCTAGAAGCTAGCCTATGATTATGATTGTTCTTGTCCTACGGACTAAACCCTCCGGTTTATATAGACACCGGAGGGGGCTAGGGTTACACAGAGTCGGTTACAAGGGAGGAGATCTACATATCCGAATTGCCAAGCTTGCCTTCCACGCAAAGGAGAGTCCCACCCGGACACGGGACGAAGTCTTCAATCTTGTATCTTCATAGTCCAACAGTCCGGCCAAAGTATATAGTCCGGCTGTCCGAGGACCCCCTAATCTAGGACTCCCTCAGTAGCCCCTGAACGAGGCTTCAATGAAGATGAGTCCGGCGTGCAGATTGTCTTCGGCATTGCAAGGCGGGTTCCTTCTTCGAATACTCCATAGAAGATTTTAAACACAAGGATTGTGTCCGGCTCTGTAAAACAAATTCCACATACCACCATAGAGAGTATAATATTCCACAAATCTAATCTGCTGACAACCTTTCATAACGTGACATCCTGCCGTGGTCTGGTCATTACGAACCATTTTCCCCAGCCTTCCACTGCACGTGTTGCGAGGCGGTTTTATTGGCACGTCTTGTCGAAGCAGAGATCGTGTTCCCATCACGGGATTCTCATCAATACGGGTGTGGGTAACCCAATCGTGCTTGTTAGTATGACTCCTCGATTTTAGGAAAGTTCCAAACGGCCACGCGGAGGACGCTTGGTATTCACCCTTTTTATAAAGGGGCCAAGGCCTGTCCTTTTCTTCTCGCGCTCGATCCTTCCCTTCCCCCACCTCGAGTTCCAACACCCAAGGCTTAGGCTAAGCGCTTTGGACCTTCAACCATGTCTGAATCCAACCTTCAAGGTCAGTGGATGGCCTCCTATGTCACAGAGGAGGACATCAAGAAGCTAAGGGAAGCCAGGTATCTGACCGCCGAAATCTCGCACAGGCTGCCTGCTCAAGGGCAGGTCATCCCCACTCCCGAACCCAATGAGAGTGTCGTATTTGTTTCCCACTTGCTCCGAGGGCTAGGATTTAGTTTGGATCCCTTTGTTAGAGGGCTTATGCTTTATTACGGGCTTGATTTCCACGATCTAGCTCCAGATTCCATCCTTCACATCTCGTTGTTTATCGTCGTGTGTGAGGCCTTCCTCCGCATCACCCCACACTTCGGCTTATGGCTCAAGACCTTCAATGTGAAGCCGAAGACGGTTGATGGGCAACATGCAGAATGCGGAGGTGCCATGATAAGCAAAGGCGTCGATGCTCCATGGCCAAAGGGTTCCTTCCCGGAGGTGTCCAACTTATGGCAGCGGGAGTGGTTTTACATCACAGCTCCCCGAAGTACGAAGTGGGCAGCTGCCCCCGCCTTTCGCTCGCCCCCCCCCCGCCGCAAGTGGCGTCATGGGTCAACAAGGGGCTGGACTGGGGGCCAGTTAATGGCGTGTTGACATTGCAAAGTCACATCCGAGATCTCCTCAAGAGGGATTCCAGTCTTGTCAAGGTAATGCCAAGGATGCGGGTCTCAACTGCAACCGTCTAGATACCCACATAAGTAATTCTGCGGCCGAACATGCTGTCTTTTTATTTGTCACAACATCATTCTAAAAAAATCGCTCTCGGCCAGGACTGGATAAGAAACGCAGAGATGATCAGGTGTTCGGCCCCCCTTCCCGAAGGCTCACCGGATCCTGTACTAGCCAGGATGCTTGAGCATGCACCTTAGCAGGTGCCATCAGGGGAAGATAAAGGGAGGAATAAAGAAGCCGAAAGCGGGCTTCATGCATTACTCATCCAAACCGGGGGAATTAGTGTCTCTGCAAAGGAGGATAATCGGGGAGAAGAATCTAGAATCCCCTCTCCCCAAGGAAGGAAAAGGACCGCCTCTAAAGACTTGGAAACGAAGGTTTCCAAACGAGGGAAGAAACCTTCGCCAGGGGGCCCTGCCCCGGAGGGCGTCCTTACCGCACAGTGCCCGCAAGGGGGCCAGCCCTCCACCGAGCTGTAAGTGAACAAGAGTACTTTGGTAAATAAATCCTGTTTTTATCTCCAAGGACAATAACTGAGACATATATCTTGCAGTCCGGCTTGTGGCCCTTCTCGACAGAGCTCGTCTTCGGGGGATCTTCTTCCGGAGATGATGGAGAGCGAAATGCCTCCCCCTGTCTCCCCGCCTCCTGGGGTGAACGACCCTGAGGTGTCATCATGGAGGATTTCTCCTGATCTGCCAAGGCTAGAAGGTAACCCTTCGGCCACCCGAAGTCCGGAGTATTCGGCTCCTAAGGAGAGCAATAGAAAGAGTCTGGGATTGTCCGATGCACAACCGGACGCACTGATGGGTCTTTTGGAGCAAGCGACTATCTCATAGGCGCATCGTACTTTAATGGGTACGGTGGTTGAGAGGATTTCATCCGCCAAAAGTGGGTTGCATGAGGCTTTTACGAGCCTGCTAAGATGTTTTGAGGTACGCAAAGTAATATATAATTTTTTTCACGGTACCGCACACGCTAGGTGTGCTCTATACAGATAGTAGCCCCTGAGACTCTGGTTGCTGTCTAGAGGCAGCAAACAGAGGATCATAGTCCCAAGTAATGATCGCGTTGCTTTCATGTGCATGTGGCTGAGGTTCCGGTGGCTGGCCGGACTACTGAGTTTGCCGGACTGAGGCGGCAACTTGACGCGGAAGATGCCGACATTGCACTTGTGAACAAGCGGCTTGACGAGGCACATAGTATGTATTTTTGAGTGGTCAACAAATATTAAGAGGAGCATGATCCTAGTATCTATAATATGCTATGACTGCAGATGGAGCTGCCGCCGTGGAGACCCTTCGGGCGGAACTTGCCTGAGCCAAGGAACAAGCCAGGAGAAGTGATGCGGCCGCCCTAAAGGCAGCCGAAGACTTAAGAGCCGAACAGGCTGCTCATCACCACAGTGAAGATAAGATAGCCAAGATGGCTGTTGAGCTGAAAGATGTCACCGACCGATATGAGCTTCTTGAAAAGGAAAGCCAAGCGAAAGTGGCTGATCTAAAGAAAGCCATGGAAGCAGCCAAGGAAACCCGCTCTGAAATCAGAGCGGCGAAGGAGGAGCTCCATCAGGCCAGAGATATCACGGCTAGGAAGCCCTTTTTGTTGCGGACGAAGTTCGGAGATCCGAAGTATGCCCCTCTGGATCAATTATGGAGTGCTGCGGACGTGTACTTGGACTTGGCAATGAGTGCTGCTAATGTGACTGAGTTTTTCAAAGATCAGAAAGATCATGAAGTGGAAAGATTGTTCTGGTTGTAGTTTAGTGCTCCAACGCGTCCGCTGCTGTTAAATGAACAAATGGCCGAGTGGGCCGAGCTCCATAGGTTGTCCGGATTTGTCATGAGGTCTGTCGTGGATCATCTTTGGCCGAAGGAACCAAGGCCGAATAGTTATTTTGGTTTAGTGCAACGATTCCTTGGTGCTATGCCACATATCGACGCTGTAAAGAGGTCGGCGTGCATAGAGGGTGCGTGGATGGCTCTTGCCCGTGTTAAGACATACTGGGCAGAGATGGAGGCCACCGCTATTGCAACCCGGGATCCGGCCGTAGGCTAGGTCTCGACTGAGCACTATTTTGAAGAAGTCCTAGAAGGCGCTCGTTTAATAAAGGCTCAGTGCTCGAAGAGTATCATGTTCGAGTGACATGTATCCCAATTATAAAAACAATGCTATTTGGATTATAAAGGCTGTGTTTATACTTTTGCCTGAAAGTATTATGATGCCTCCTGTGTGGTCGTTTATGTATGTATATAACCTGAAAGTTTGCAGTCATCTGCTTCAGCCCCCCACGCACATAATGTGGGGGTGTTTGGAAAAGCGCGTATTCACACTTGACCCAACGTCTTGGTCCATTAAGGAGGTGATAACACGGCGAACAAGGCAATTGGACTATATAGCTTTAACACTTTCACTTAGCCATAGGAGTTTGACGGTGGGGCTACTATATAGCCCCTGGTACTTCCGCACTCATCCGAATACGGTGCACGTACATACATGACCGGGAAACTGGTCCTTCGTTAATGCGAAGGAATCGCGAAGATTCCGCTGAGTCATCGAGTGGTTGACCAGTCTCGCGCTTTATCATAACAGTCGGTTTTCGGCTTTCTCTACTGAGGTGCTCATCCAGATGAACCAGGGCACAATCGCAGTAGTTCTCCCGGTGCCACCTTAGCCGATAGAGCGGAATGTAAGGTAGCAAAACACGGGAGTCGGGCAAACCCAACTATTGACCAAAGACATGATTCGGAGCTGATGCGTATAAGGCCAAACTCGCGACGCTGAACACTCCCTAAGGTATTCAGACTTTACAACATGTACTGGGCTGAGTAATGCCCTCGATTATGAGCCCTAAATTTCTAGGTACTTGCATTTGTCTGACATGACGAAATGTCAATAACGCCAGCATCCCTTTCGGTTGTGTTGAGTATCCGGAGGGAGTGAAGCAACAAGAGACAGTAAAAAGGTTTACACAGAGTCTTAATCTAAAAAGAAGCCTTTGAGCGGGGCCCTGCTGAAGGAAATATGCCCTAGAGGCAATAATAAAGTTATTGTTTATTTCCTTATATCATGATAAATGTTTATTATTCATGCTAGAATTGTATTAACCGGAAACATTATACCAGTGTGAATACATAGACAAACAGAGTGTCACTAGTATGCCTCTACTTGACTAGATCGTTGATCAAAGATGGTTATGTTTCCTAACCATAGACATGAATTGTCATTTGATTAACGGGATCACATCATTAGGAGAATGATGTGATTGACTTGACCCATTCCGTTAGCTTAGCACTTGGTCGTTTAGTTTGTTGCTATTGCTTTCTTCATGACTTATACATGTTCCTATGACTATGAGATTATGCAACTCCCATTTACAAGAGGAACACTTTGTGTGCTACCAAATGTCACAACATAACTGGATGATTATAAAGGTGCTCTACAGGTGTCTCCGAAGGTACTTGTTGGGTTGGCGTATTTAGAGATTAGGATTTGTCACTCCGATTGTCGGAGAGGTATCTCTGGGCCCACTCGGTAATGCACATAACTTAAGCCTTGCAAGCATTGCAACTAATGAGTTAGTTGCGAGATGATGTATTACGGAACGAGTAAAGAGACTTGCCGGTAACGAGATTGAACTAGGTATTGAGATACCGATGATCGAATCTCGGGCAAGTAACATACCGATGACAAAGGGAACAACGTATGTTGTTATGTGATTTGACCGATAAAGGTCTTCATAGAATATGTGGGAGCCAATATGAGCATCCAGGTTCCGCTATTGGTTATTGACCGGAGATGTGTCTCGGTCATCTCTACATAGTTCTCGAACCCGTAGGGTCCGCACGCTTAATGTTTCAATGATAGTTATAGTATGAGTTTATATGTTTTGATGTATCGAAGGTTGTTCGGAGTCCTGGATGTGATCACGGACATGACGAGGAGTCTCGAAATGGTTGAGACATGAAGATTGATATATTAGAAGCCTATGTTTGGATATCGGAAGTGTTCCGGGTGAAATCGGGATTTTACCGGAGTACCGAGGGGTTACCGGAACCCCTCGGGGGGATAATGGGCCATAGTGGGCCTTAGTGGAGAAGAGGAGAGGTGGCCAGGGCAAGGGCCGCGCGCCCCTCCCCCTAGTCCGAATAGGACAAGGAGAGGAGGGCGCCCCCCTTTCCTTCTTCTCCTCCACCTCTTTCCCCCTCTTCTCCTAATCCAACAAGGAAAAGGGAGGGAGTCCTACTCCCGACAGGAGTAGGACTCCTCCTGGCGCACCCCCTCCTGGCCGGCCGCACCTTCCCCCTTGATCCTTTATATACGGGGGCTGGGGGGCACCCTAAAGACAGAACAATTGATCATTTCATCTTTTAGCCGTGTGCGGTGCCCCCCTCCACCATAGTCCACCTCGATAATACTGTAGCGGTGCTTAGGCGAAGCCCTACGTCGGTAGAACATCATCATCATCACCACGCCGTCATGCTGACGAAACTCTCCCACAACACTCGGCTGGATCGGAGTTTGAGGGACGTCATCGGGCTGAACGTGTGCTGAACTCGGAGGTGCCGTACATTCGGTACTTGATCGGTCGGATCGTGAAGACGTACGACTACATCAACCGTGTTGTGCTAACGCTTCCGCTTTCGGTCTACAAGGGTAGGTGGACAACACTCTTCCCTCTCGTTGCTATGCATCACCATGATCTTGCGTGTGCGTAGGAATTTTTTTGAAATTACTACGTTCCCCAACATTGGCATCCGAGCCAGGTTTTATGCGTAGATGTCATATGTACGAGTAGAACACAAGTGAGTTGTGGGCGATATAAGTCATACTGCTTACCAGCATGTCATACTTGGGTTCAACGGTATTGTTGGATGAAGCGGCCCGGACCGACATTACGCGTACGCTTACGCGATACTGGTTCTACCGACGTGCTTTGCACACAGGTGGCTGGCGGGTGTCTGTTTCTCCAACTTTAGTTGAACCGAGTGTGGCTACGCCCGGTCCTTGCGAAGGTTAAAACATCACCAACTTGACAAACTATCGTTGTGGTTTTGATGCGTAGGTAAGAACGGTTCTTGCTAAGCCAAGTAGCAGCCACGTAAAACTTGCAACAACAAAGTAGAGGACGTCTAACTTGTTTTTGCAGGGCATGTTGTGATGTGATATGGTCAAGACATGATGCTAAATTTTATTGTATGAGATGATCATGTTTTGTAACCAAGTTATCGGCAACTGGCAGGAGCCATATGGTTGTCGCTTTATTGTATGCAATGCAATCGCCCTGTAATGCTTTACTTTATCACTAAGCGGTAGCGATAGTCATAGAAGCATAAGATTGGCGAGACGACAACGATGCTACGATGGAGATCAAGGTGTCGCGCTGGTGACGATGGTGATCATGATGGTGCTTCGGAGATGGAGATCACAAGCACAAGATGATGATGGCCATATCATATCACTTATATTGATTGCATGTGATGTTTATCTTTTATGCATCTTATCTTGCTTTGGTTGATGGTAGCATTATAAGATGATCTCTCACTAAATTTCAAGATAAAAGTGTTCTCCCTGAGTATACACCATTGCCAAAGTTCGTCGTGCCCAAACACCACGTGATAATCGGGTGTGATAAGCTCTACGTCCATCTACAACGGGTGCAAGCCAGTTTTGCACATGCAAAATACTCAGGTTAAACTTGACGAGCCTAGCATATGCAGATATGGCCTCAGAATACTAAGACCGAAAGGTCGAGCGTGAATCATATAGTAGATATGATCAACATAGTGATGTTCACCATTGAAAGCTACTCCATTTCACGTGATGATCGGTTATGGTTTAGTTGATTTGGATCACATGGTCACTTAGAGGATTAGAGGGATGTCTATCTAAGTGGGAGTTCTTAAGTAATATGATTAATTGAACTTAAATTTATCATGAACTTAGTACCTGATAGTATCTTGCTTGTCTATGCTGATTGTAGATAGATGGCCCGTGCTGTTGTTCTGTTGAATTTTAATGCGTTCCTTGAGAAAGAAAAGTTGAAAGATGATGGTAGCAATTACACGGACTGGGTCCGTAACTTGAGGATTATCCTCATTGCTGCATAGAAGAATTACGTCCTGGAAGCACCGCTGGGTGCCAGGCCCGCTGCAGATGCAACTGACGATGTTAAGAACGTCTGGCAGAGCAAAGCTGATGACTACTTGATAGTTCAGTGTGCCATGCTTTACGGCTTAGAACCGGGACTTCAACGATGTTTTGAACGTCATGGAGCATATGAGATGTTCCAGGAGATGAAGTTAATATTTCAAGCAAATGCCCGGATTGAGAGATATGAAGTCTCCAATAAGTTCTACAGCTGCAAGATGGAGGAGAATAGTTTTGTCAGTGAACATATACTCAAAATGTCTGGGTATAACAATCACTTGATTCAACTAGGAGTTAATCTTCCAGATAATAGCATCATTGATAGAATTCTTCAATCACTACCACCAAGCGACAAGAGCTTCGTGATGAACTATAACATGCAAGGGATGGATAAGACGATTCCCGAGCTCTTCGCAATGCTAAAGGCTGCGAAGGTAGAAATCAAGAAGGAGCATCAAGTGTTGATGGTCAATAAGACCACCAGTTTCAAGAAAAAGGACAAAGGAAAGAAGAAGGGGAACTTCAAGAAGAACAACAAGCAAGTTGTTGCTCAAGAGAAGAAACCCAAGTCTGGACCTAAGCCTGAAACTGAGTGCTTCTACTGCAAGCAGACTGGTCACTGGAAGCGGAACTGCCCCAAGTATTTCGAGGATAAGAAGGATGGCAAGGTGAACAAAGGTATATGTGATATACATGTTATTGATGTGTACCTTACCAGAGCTCATAGTAGCACCTGGGTATTTGATACTGGTTCTGTTGCTAATATTTGCAACTCAAAACAGGGACTACGGATTAAGCAAACACTGGCCAAGGATGAGGTGACGATGCGCGTGGGAAACGGTTCCAAAGTCGATGTGATCGCCGTCGGCACGCTACCTCTACATCTGCCTTCGGGATTAGTATTAGACCTAAATAATTGTTATTTGGTGCCAGCGTTGAGCATGAACATTATATCTGGATCTTGTTTGATGCGAGACGGTTATTCATTTAAATCAGAGAATAATGGCTGTTCTATTTATATGAGTAATATCTTTTATGGTCATGCACCCTTGAAGAGTGGTCTATTTTTGATGAATCTCGATAGTAGTGATACACATATTCATAATGTTGAAGCCAAAAGATGCAGAGTTGATAATGATAGTGCAACTTATTTATGGCACTGCCGTTTAGGTCATATCGGTGTAAAACACATGAAGAAACTCCATACTAATGGACTTTTGGAACCACTTGATTATGAATCACTTGGTACTTGCGAACCATGCCTCATGGGCAAGATGACTAAAACGCTGTTCTCCGGTACCATCGAGAGAGCAACAAATTTGTTAGAAATCATACATACAGATGTATGTGGTCCGATGAATGTTGAGGGGATCGCAGCGGATATCGTTATTTTCTCACCTTCACAGATGATTTAAGCAGATATGGGTATATCTACTTAATGAAACATAAGTCCGAGACATTTGAAAAGTTCAAAGAATTTCAGAGTGAAGTTGAAAATCATCGTAACAAGAAAATAAAGTTTCTACGATCTGATCATGGAGGAGAATATTTGAGTTACGAGTTTGGTCTACATTTGAAACAATGCGGAATAGTTTCGCAACTCATGCCACCCGGAACACCACAGCGTAATGGTGTGTCCGAACGTCATAATCGTACTTTACTAGATATGGTGCGATCTATGATGTCTCTTAATGATATACCGCTATCATTTTGGGGTTATGCTTTAGAGACGGCTGCATTCACGTTAAATAGGGCACCATCAAAATCCGTTGAGACGACGCCTTATGAATTGTGGTTTGGCAAGAAACCAAAGTTGTCGTTTCTTAAAATTTGGGGCTGCGATGCTTATGTGAAAAAGCTTCAACTTGATAAGCTCGAACCCAAATCGGAGAAATGTGTCTTCATAGGATACCCAAAGGAGACTATTGGGTACACCTTCTATCACAGATCCGAAGGCAAGACATTCGTTGCTAAGAATGGATCCTTTCTAAAGAAGGAGTTTCTCTTGAAAGAAGTGAGTGGGAGAAAAGTAGAACTTGATGAGGTAACTGTACCTGCTCCCTTATTGGAAAGTAGTTCATCACAGAAACCGGTTCCTGTGACGCCTACACCAATTTGTGAGGAAGTTAATGATGATGATCATGGAACTTCAGATCAAGGTGTTACTGAACCTCGTAGGTCAACCAGAGTAAGATCTGCACCAGAGTGGTACGGTAATCCTGTTCTGGAGGTTATGTTACTAGACCATGACGAACCTACGAACTATGAAGAAGCAATGATGAGCCCAGATTTCGCAAAATGGCTTGAGGCCATGAAATCTGAGATGGGATCCATGTATGCGAACAAAGTGTGGACTTTGGTTGACTTGCCCGATGATCGGCAAGCCATTGAGAATAAATGGATCTTCAAGAAGAAGACTGACGCTGACGGTAATGTTACTGTCTATAAAGCTTAACTTGTTGCAAAAGGTTTTCGACAAGTTCAAGGGATTGACTATGATGAGACTTTCTCACCTGTAGCGATGCTTAAGTCTGTCTGAATCATGTTAGCAATTGCCGCATTTTATGATTATGAAATTTGGTAAATGGATGTCAAAACTGCATTCCTGAATGGATTTCTGGAAGAAGAGTTGTATATGATGCAAGCAGAAGGTTTGTCGATCCAAAGGGAGCTAACAAAGTGTGCAAGCTCCAACGATCCATTTATGGACTGGTGTAAGCCTCTCGGAGTTGGAATAAACACTTTGATAGTGTGATCAAAGCATTTGGTTTTATATAGACTTTTGGAGAAGCCTGTATTTACAAGAAAGTGAGTGGGAGCTCTGTAGCATTTCTGATATTATATGTGGATGACATATTGTTGATTGGAAATGATATAGAATTTCTGGATAGCATAAAGGGATACTTGAATAAAATTTTTTTGATGAAAGACCTCGGTGAAGCTTCTTATATATTCGGCATCAAGATCTATAGAGATAGATCAAGACGCTTAATTAGACTTTCACAAAGCACATACCTTGACAAAGTTTTGAAGAAGTTCAAAATGGATCAAGCAAAGAAAGGGTTCTTGCCTGTGTTACAAGGTGTGAAGTTGACTAAGACTCAATGCCCGACCACTACAGAAGATAGAGAGAAAATAAAAGATGTTCCCTATGCTTCAGCCATAGGCTCTATCATGTATGCAATGCTGTGTACCAGACCTGATGTGTGCCTTGCTATAAGTATAGCAAGGAGGTACCAAAGTAATCTAGGAGTGGATCACTGGACAGCGGTCAAGAACATCCTGAAATACCTGAAAAGGACTAAGGATATGTTTCTTGTTTATGGAGGTGACAAAGAGCTAGTCGTAAATGGTTACGTCGATGCAAGCATTGACACTGATATGGACGATTCTAAATCGCAAACCGGATACGTGTTTACATTGAATGGTGGAGCTGTCAGTTGGTGTGGTTCTAAACAAAGCGTCGTGGTGAGATCTACGTGTGAAGCGGAGTACATAGCTGCTTCGGAAGCAGCAAATGAAGGAGTCTGGATGAAGGAGTTCATATCCGATCTAGGTGTCATACCTAGTGCATCGAGTCCAATGAAAATCTTTTGTGACAATACTGGTGCAATTTCCTTGGCGAAGGAATCCAGATTTCACAAGAGAACCAAGCACATCAAGAGACACTTCAATTCCATCCGGGATCTCGTCCAGGTGGGAGACATAGAAATTTGCAAGATACATATGGATCTGAATGTTGCAGACCCGTTGACTAAGCCTCTTCCACGACTAAAACATTACTATGTAATCTAGATTATTGACTCTAGTGCAAGTGAGAGACTGAAGGAAATATGCCCTAGAGGCAATAATAAAGTTATTATTTATTTCCTTATATCATGATAAATTTTTGTTATTCATGCTAGAATTGTATTAACCAGAAACATAATACATGTGTGAATACATAGACAAACAGAGTGTCACTAGTATGCCTCTACTTGACTAGCTCGTTGATGAAAGATGGTTATGTTTCCTAACCATAGACATGAATTGTCATTTGATTAATGGGATCACATCATTAGGAGAATGATGTGATTGACTTGACCCATTCCGTTAGCTTAGCACTTGATCGTTTAGTTTGTTGCTATTGCTTTCTTCATGACTTATACATGTTCCTATGACTATGAGATTATGCAACTCCCGTTTACCAGAGGAACACTTTGTGTGCTACCAAACGTCTCAACGTAACTAGGTGATTATAAAGGTGCTCTACAGGTGTCTCCGAATGTACTTGTTGGGTTGGCGTATTTCGAGATTAGGATTTGTCACTCCGATTGTCGAAGAGGTATCTCCGGGCCCACTCGGTAATGCACATCACTTAAGCCTTGCAAGCATTGCAACTAATGAGTTAGTTGCCGGATGATGTATTACGGAACGAGTAAAGAGACTTGCCGGTAACGAGATTGAACTAGGTATTGAGATACCGATGATCGAATCTCGGGCAAGTAACATACTGATGACAAAGGGAACAATGAATGTTGTTATGCGGTTTGACCGATAAAGATCTTCGTAGAATATGTGGGAGCTAATATGAGCATCCAGGTTCCGCTATTGGTTATTGACCAGAGACATGTCTCGGTCATGTCTACATAGTTCTCGAACCCGTAGGGTCCGCACGCTTAACGTTTCAATGATAGTTATATTATGAGTTTATATGTTTTGATGTACCGAAGGTTGTTCGGAGTCCCGGATGTGATCACCGACATGATGAGGAGTCTCGAAATGGTCGAGACATGAAGATTGATATATTGGAAGCCTATGTTTGGATATCGGAAGTGTTCTGTGTGAAATCGGGATTTTACCGGAGTACCGAGGGGTTACTGGAACCCCTCGAGGGAATAATGGGCCACAGTGGGCCTTAGTGGAGAAGAGGAGAGGCGGCCAGGGCAAGGGCCGTGCGCCCCTCCCCCTAGTCCAAATAGGACAAGGAGAGGGGGGGCCCTTTCCTTCTTCTCCTCCACCTCTTTCCCCCTCTTCTCCTAATCCAACAAGGAAAAGGGAGGGAGTCCTACTCTCGATAGGAGTAGGACTCCTCCTGGCGCGCCCCCTCCTGGCTGGCCACACCTTCCCCCTTGATCCTTTATATACATGGGCAGGGGGCACCCTGGAAACAGAACAATTGATCATTTGATCTTTTAGCCGTGTGCGGTGCCCCCCTCCAGCATAGTCCACCTCGATAATACTGTAGCGGTGCTTAGGCGAAGCCCTGCGTCGGTAGAACATCATCATCGTCACCACGCCGTCGTGCTGGCAAAACTCTCCCTCAACACTCGGCTGGATCGGAGTTCAAGGGACGTCATCGGGTTGAACATGTGCTGAACTCGGAGGTGTCGTACGTTCGGTACTTGATCGGTCGGATCGTGAAGACGTACGACTACATCAACCGCGTTGTGCTAACGCTTCCGCTTTCGGTCTACGAGGGTACGTGGACAACACTCTCCCCTCTCATTTCTATGTATCACCATGATCTTGCGTGTGCGTAGGATTTTTTTTGAAATTACTACGTTCCCCAAGACCCGCTGCACGTCTGCACCTGTGTCTCCGTTGTGCCGTATTTTGGAAGGGTGTAGCACAATGATCATCTGTAAAAGAAAAAAAACGCAGGTGAAAGTCTTCATGCAAAAAATTGGTTATTCTTAATGAACCATTAAAATGAAATCTAAATAGGGTCAAGCCGAACTGTAGTCCTTTTTACATGCGGGAAGCCCCTAGCACCACCTATGGGGGTATATCCATCGACCCAATCTCAGGTTTATCTGAGCTGTTACAGCTAGTGGTGCGCCGGACTCGTCTAACCGTGTCCGCGATCTTGACGCCCGATCATTTCTTCTGGTTGGAGAGGCCGTTCGGTGATTGGCTGCTAGAGCCGCCACGTATTCCTCCGTACGTGAGGAACACTGTGTTTCCGCTAACTATGATGATGCCACGTGGACCGGGCATCTTAAGCTTAAGATAAGCGTAATGCAGTACTGCATTAAAACGAGCGAAGGCCGTTCTTCCGAGTAGTGCGTGATGGCCGCTTCGGAATGGAGCGATGTCGAAGGTTAATTCTTCGCTTCGGAAGTTGTCGGGATAACCGAATACAACCTCTAGTACTAGAGAGCCCATGCAGCGGGCCTCTGGGCCTGGTATTACTCCTTTAAAGGTAGTATTGCTTTGGCTAATTCTTGTCGGGTCTATCCCCATTTTGCGGACGGTGTCCTGATATATCAGATTAAGACTACTGCCGCCGTCCATAAGGACTCGGGCGAGATGGTATCCGTCAATTATTGGGTCTACCTCTGATACGTCTCAAACGTATCTATAATTTTTGATTGTTCCATGCTATGTTATCTTTTGTTTTGGACATTATTGGGATTTATTATCCACTTTTATATTATTTTTGGGACTAACCTATTAACCGGAGGCCCAACCTAGAATTGCTGTTTTTTTGCCTATTTTAGGGTTTCGAAGAAAAGGAATATCAAACGGAGTCCAAACAAAATGAAACCTTCAGGAACATGATTTTTGGAACGAACAAGATCCAGGAGACTTGGACCCTACGTCAAGCAACCAATAGGGAAGCCACGAGGTAGGGGGGCGCGCCTACCCCCCAGGTGTGCCTTCCACCCTTGTGGGCCCCCTGTTGCTCCACCGAAGTACTTCTTCCTCCTATATATACCTACGTACCCCCAAACGATCAGAACAGGAGCCAAAACCCTAATTCCACCGCCGTAGCTTTCTGTATCCACGAGATCCCATCTTGGGGCCTGTTCCAGAGCTCCGCCGAAGGGGGCATCGATCACGGAGGGCTTCTACATCAACACCATAGCCTCTCCGATGAAGTGTGAGTAGTTTACCTCAGACCTTCGGGTCCATAGTTATTAGCTAGATGGCTTCTTCTCTCTTTTTGGATCTCAATACAAAGTTCTCCCCCTCTCTTGTGGAGATCTATTCGATGTAATCTTCTTTTGCGGTGTGTTTGTTGAGATTGATGAATTGTGGGTTTATGATCAAGTTTATCTATGAACAATATTTGAATCTTCTTTGAATTCTATTATGTATGATTGGTTATCTTTGCAAGTCTCTTCGAATTATCAGTTTGGTTTGGCCTACTAGATTGATCTTTCTTACAATGGGAGAAGTGCTTAGCTTTGGGTTCAATCTTGCTGTGTCCTTTCCCAGTGACAGTAGGGGCGGCAAGGCACGTATTGTATTGTTGCCATCGAGGATAACAAGATGGGGTTTTCATCATATTGCATGAGTTTATCCCTCTACATCATGTCATCTTGCTTAATGTGTTACTCTGTTCTCTTGAACTTAATACTCTAGATGCATGCTGGATAGCGGTCGATGTGTGGAGTAATAGTAGTAGATGCAGGCAGGAGTCGGTCTACTTGTCTTGGACGTGATGCCTATATACATGATCATACCTAGATATTCTCATAACTATGCTCAATTCTGTCAATTGCTCAACAGTAATTTGTTCACCCACCGTAAAATACTTATGCTCTTGAGAGAAGCCACTAGTGAAACCTATGGCCCCCGGGTCTATCTTCATCATATTAATCTTCCAATACTTAGTTATTTCCATTGCTTTTATTTTACTTTGCATCTTTATCATAAAAATACCAAAAATATTATCTTATCATATCTATCAGATCTCACTCTCGTAAGTGACCGTGTAGGGATTGACAACCCCTTATCGCGTTGGTTGCGAGGATTTATTTGTTTTGTGTAGGTGCGAGGGACTCACGCGTAGCCTCCTACTGGATTGATACCTTGGTTCTCAAAAACTAAGGGAAATACTTACGCTACTTTGCTGTACCACCCTTTCCTCTTCAAGGGAAAACCAACGCAAGTGCTCAAGAGGTAGCAAGAAGGATTTCTGGCGCCGTTGCCGGGGAGGTCTACGCAAAAGTCAACATACCAAGTACCCATCACAAACCCTTATCTCCCGCATTACATTATTTGCCATTTGCCTCTCGTTTTCCTCTCCCCCACTTCACAATTGCCGTTTTATTCGCCCCCCTCTCTCTCTGTCCTCCCTCTCTTTCTCTATTTACCTCTTTTTGCCCGTTCCTCGTTTGCTTGTGTGTTGGATTGCTTGCTTGTCATGATGGCTCAAGATAACACTAAATTGTGTGACTTTACCTATACCAACAACAATAATTTTATTAGCACTCCGATTGCTCCTCTTACCGATGTTGAATCTTGTGAAATTAATGCTGCCTTGCTGAATTTTGTCATGAAAGATCCGTTTTCCGGCCTTCCTAGTGAAGATGCCGCTACCCATCTGAATAGCTTCGTTGATTTGTGTGACATGTAAAAGAAGAAAGATGTTGATAATGATATTGTTAAACTGAAGCTATTTCTTTTTTTGTTTAGAGATCATGCTAAAGCTTGGTTTTCGTCTTTTCCTAAAAATAGTATTGATTCCTGGAATAAGTGCAAAGATTCTTTTATCTCTAAGTATTTTCCTCCCGCTAAGATCATCTCTCTTAGAAATGATATTATGAATTTAAGCAACTTGATCATGAACATGTTGCACAAGCTTGGGAGAGGATGAAATTGATGATATGTAATTGCCCAACGCATGGTTTGAATTTGTGGATGATTATACAAATTTTTTATGCCGGATTGAATTTTGATTCTAGAAATCTTTTAGATTCGGCCGCGGGAGGCACTTTTATGGAAATCACTTTAGGAGAAGATACTAAACTCCTAGATAATATTATTGTTAATTATTCTCAATGGCACACTGAAAAATCTACTAATAAAAAAGTGCATGCGATAGAAAAATTAATGTTTTGAGTGGAAAGATGGATGAACTTATGAAATTATTTGCTAATAAGAGTGTTTCTTCTGATCCTAATGATATGCTTTTGTCTACTTTGATTGAGAATAATAATAAATCTATGGATATGAATTTTGTTGGTAGGAATAATTTTGGTAACAACGCATATAGAGGAAACTTTAATACTAGGCCTTATCTTAGTAATTTCTCTAATCATTATGGTAATTCCCACAACAATTCTTATGGAAATTTTAATAAGACACCCTTTGATTTCGAATCTAATATTAAAGAATTTATTACTTCGTAAAAGAATTTCAATGTTTTGATTGAAGAAAAATTGCTTAAGATTGATGAGTTGGCTAGGAACGTTGATAGAATTTCTCTTGATGTTGATTCTTTGAAACTTAGATCTATTCCACCTAAGCATGATATCAATGAGTCTCTCCAAGCCATGAGAATTTCCATTGATGAGTGCAAAGAAAGAACCGCTAGGATGCGTGCTAAGAAAGATTTGTTTATAAGAGCGCGTTCTTCTAATTTTCATGATAATAAAGATGAAGATCTGAAAGTTATTGATGTGTCCCCTATTAAATCTTTGTTTTGCAATATGAATCTTGATAATGATGGGACTGAATATGACCCACCTTTACTTAGAAGGCGTTCCATTCGGAGTTTTTAGATCTTGATGCTAAATCTATACCTACTAATAAAGCAAGGTGCGTTTCTGCAATTTTTTCATCCGTTCACCATCAAAAGATTTTTTTCCATCTGAGGTGGTACTAAATTTTTGTCGTCGTCTGTTAGCAAAGGAAAAATGATTTCTGCAGAATTACATGCGTGGGCCGCGCGCGCTATGGCCCAGTAAAGTCAGCCCAGTTTCCCTGCCCACGCAGCACTAAAAAATCATATTTCCCGCACAATGCGAGAAATAGTTTCAGATACGCACAGGGAACCCAAGACTGGGCGGCCCATTTTTGCTCGTGTTCTGTTTCAGTTTTTCTTTTTCTATTTCTTTCTCTTTGTAGTTCCTGTTTCTTTTTTATTTTTCACATTCTAAGTCTATTTTTTACTTTTCTTCTGAAATTCGAAATTTTCAAAAAAGTTTGCAATTCCAATTTTTATTTAAAATTTCGTAAAAAGTTACGAATTAAAAAATGTGTTCCTGTTCTAAAAAATGTTTGGATTATTTTCTCATGCCAATAATTGTTCAAAATTTTAAAATTTTTACCATTTTTCCAACAAAAATGTTGTTATTTTCCAAAAAATCTATATCTATATCTATATCTATACCTACTAATAAAGCAAGGTGCGTTTCTCCAATTTTTTCATTTGTTCACAATCAAAAGATTTTTTTCTATCCGAGGTGGTACTAAACTTTTGTCGTCATCTGTTAGCAAAGGAAAAACGATTTCTGCAGAATTACATGCGTGGGACGCGCGCTATGGCCCAGTAAAGTCAGCCCAGTTTTCCCTGCCCACGCAGCACTAAAAAAAATCATATTTCCCGCACAATGTGAGAAATAGTTTTAGATACGCACAGGGCACCCAAGACTGGGCAGCCCATTTTTGCTCGTGTTCTGTTTCAATTTTTCCTTTTCTGTTTCTTTCTCTTTGTAGTTCCTGTTTATTTTTTATTTTTCACATTCTAAGGCTATATTTTTTCCTTTCTTCTGAAATTCAAAATTTTCAAAAAAGTTTGCAATTTCAATTTTTATTTAAAATTTTGTGCAAAATTACGAATTAAAAAATGTGTTCCTGTTCTAAAAAATGTTTGGATTTTTTTCTCATGCCAATAATTGTTCAAAATTTTAAAAATATTACCATTTTTCCAAACAAAATGTTGTTATTTTCCAAAAAATAAATATTAAAAAAACATTTGACAAATGTTCCAAATTCGAAAACTATTTTGTTTTAGTGATATGTGCAAAAATTGAAAGTAATGTTAGCATTAAAGAAACACATTTTCTATAATTCTTATCAATTTCCAAAACATATTCTAATTTTCAAAAATTGTTCACAACTTAAAAACTGTTCGTATTTTCTATAAAGGTTCATGTTTTTAAGAAATTTATGTGAATTTCAGGAAATGTTCCGTTCAAATTTTTTGTTCTTGCTTTGTTTTAAAATCTATGGAATTTTCAAAAAATTGTTCACGTTACGAAGAATATTCGGTAGTTCATGTTATGAATTCCAAAATTGTGTTCATTCTAAAAAATGTTTGCAATTTTTTTGTCATTCTGATTTTTTTTCTGAATTTTATAATTGATTCCAATTTTTGGAAAATATTTAGTTTTTTTGAATTTGTCGAAGATTTTTAAAATGTTGCAAATTTGAAAATATTCTTGTTTTTGTGATATATTGAAAAAGTTGAAAATAATGTTTGCATTAAATGACTCATTTTCTAAATTTCTTCAATGTGTTCAAAATATGTTCCCTTTTCCTAAAATTGTAAACAAATTAAAAAAATCTGCATGCTTTTAAGAAATGTTTGTGAATTTCAACAAATGTTCCGCTCAAAAAAATTTGTGTTTTTTAAATGTATGGAATTTTCCAAAAAAAGTTCGTAATTTGGAAAATTGTTCATGTTGCCAAGTATATTTGGCAGTTCATAGTTATCAGTTTCCGAAAAGTTCAAAAAAATGTTTTGATGTTGATGTTGCATTATGTTCTTTAATGTTCACGCTGACCATTGGTTAATAGGATGCGTTTGTTTGAGTGCAACATGTGGTCGGGTTTTTGAGGTCGTGAGTTCGATCACTCCCATACTCCGTATCTGGCACATCAAGCTAAGTCAGTTTGTTCAGAACAAGGGACACCATAAATTTTAACGATGATAGCTTCCATGTGCCAATAAAAAAGAATATGCAGGTTAATTATAATTGAAAGAAATTATGGGCACGTGCCAATACAACAGAATATACTGGGTCGGCCCTAATTAAACGGTGCCATGTTGAACTAGAGAATACGGTCATGTGAGGGTCTTGATCCATTCTTATATTAAGCTAGAGGCATGTAATTTTATCATCCCATTGCAACGCACGGGCAAGTGTGCTAGTTTGATAAAAGTGGGATTGAAGAGATCAAAACTCTAGATGTTAATGAACCTACTATTTTGGATTTCAAGGAATTTAATTATGATAGCTGCTCTTTGATAGATTGTATTTCCTTGTTGCAATCCGTGCTAAATTCTCCTCATGCTTATAGCCAAAATAAAGCTTTTACCAAACATATCGTTGATGCTTTGATGCAATCTTATGAAGAAAAACTTGAGTTGGAAGTTTCTATCCCTAGAAAACTTTATGATGAGTGGGAACCAACTATTTAAATTAAAATTAAAGATCATGAATGCTATGCTTTGTGTGATTTGGGTGCTAGTGTTTCCACGATTGCAAAGACTTTGTGTGATTTGTTAGGTTTCCGTGATTTTGATGATTGCTCTTTAAACTTGCACCTTGCGGATTCCACTATTAAGAAACCTATGAGAAGAATTAATGATGTTCTTATTGTTGCAAATAGGAATTATGTGCCCATAGATTTTATTGTTCTTGACATAGATTGCAATCCTTCATGTCCTATTATTCTTGGTAGACCTTTCCTTAGAATGATTGGTGCAATTATTGATATGAAGGAAGGAAATATTAGATTCCAATTTCTGTTAAGGAAAGGCATGGAACACTTCTCTAGAAAGAAAATTAAATTACCTTATGAATATATTATGAGAGCCACTTATGGATTGACTACCAAAATTGGCAATACCTAGATCTATCCTTGCTTTTTATGCCTAGCTAGGGGCGTTGACCGATAGCGCTTGTTGGGAGGCAACCCAATTTTATTTTTATTCCTTGCTTTTTGCTCCTGTTTAGTAATAAATAATTTATCTAGCCTCTGTTTTGGCTGTGTTTTTTGTGTTTAATTAGTGTTTGTGCCAAGTAGAACTGTTGGGAAGACTTGGGGAAAGTCTTGTTAATCTTGCTGTAAAAACAGAAACTTTAGCGCTCACGAAAACTGCTGCTATTTTTATTTGGAAAGTGATATTTAGTTAATTCTTTTTGAAGATAATTAATAGATAAATTCCTCACGTACAGAAATTTATTTTAGAATTTTTGGGGTTCCATATCTTGCGCTAGATACAGATTTCTACAGACTGTTCTGTTTTTGACAGATTCTGTTTTTCGTGTGTTGTTTGCTTATTTTGATGAATCTATGGCTAGTAAAATAGTTTATAAACCATAGAGAAGTTGGAATACAGTAGGTTTAACACCAATATAAATAAATAATAAGTTCATTACAGTACCTTGAAGTGGTCTTTTGTTTTCTTTCGCTAACGGAGCTCACGAGATTTTCTACTTTAAGTTTTGTGTTGTGAAGTTTTCAAGTTTTGGGTAAGGATTTGATGGACTATGGAACAAGGAGTGGCAAGAGCCGAAGATTGGGGATGACCATGGCACCCCTAAGATAATCTAAGGACACCTAAAAGCCAAAGCTTGGGGATGCCCCGGAAGGCATCCCCTCTTTCGTCTACTTCCATCGGTAACTTTACTTTGAGCTATATTTTTATTCACCACATGATATGTGTTTTGCTTGGAGCATCTTGTATGATTTGAGTCTTTGCTTTTTAGTTTACCACAATCATCTTTGCTGTACACACCTTTTGAGAGAGACACACATGATTCGGAAATTATTAGAATACTCTATGTGCTTCACTTATATCTTTTGAGTTATATAGTTTTTGCTCTAGTACTTCACTTATACCTTTTAGAGCACGGTGGTGGATTTGTTTTATAGAAACTACTGATATCTCATGCTTCACTTAGATTATTTTGAGAGTCTTAAATAGAATGGTAATTTTCTTAAATAATCCTAATATGCTAGGCATTCAAGATTAATAATAAAATTCTCTTATGAGTGTTTTGAATACTAAGAGAAGTTTGATACTTGATGATTGTTTTGAGATATGGAGGTAGTGATATTAAAGTTGTGCTAGTTGAGTAGTTGTGAAATTGACAAATACTTGTGTTGAAGTTTGCAAGTCTCGTAGCATGCACGTATGGTAAACGTTATGTAACAAATTTGAAACATGAGGTGTTCTTTGATTGTCTTCCTTATGAGTGGCGGTCGGGGACGAGCGATGGTCTTTTCCTACCAATCTATCCCCCTAGGAGCATGCGCGTAGTGCTTGGTTTTTGATGACTTGTAGATTTTTTGCAATAAGTATGTGAGTTCTTTATGACTAATGTTGAGTCCATGGATTATACACACTCTCACCCTTCCATCATTGCTAGCCTCTTCGGTACCGTGCATTGCCCTTTCTCACATTGAGAGTTGGTGAAAACTTCGCGGGTGCATCCAAACCCCGTGATATGATACGCTCTTTCACACATAAACCTCCTTATATCTTCCTTAAAACAGCCACCATCCTACCTATTATGGCATTTCCATAGCCATTCCGAGATATATTGCCATGCAACTTTCCACCATCCCGTTTATCATGACACGTTCATCATTGTCATACTGCTTTGCATGATCATGTAGTTGACATCGTATTTGTGACAAAGCCACTATTCATAATTCTTTCATACATGTCACACTTGATTCATTGCATATCCCGGTGAAGGAAATATGCCCTAGAGGCAATAATAAAGTTATTATTTATTTTCCTTATATCATGATAAATGTTTATTATTCATGCTAGAATTGTATTACCCAGAAACATGATACATGTGTGAATACATAGACAAACAGAGTGTCACTAGTATGCCTCTACTTGACTAGCTCATTGACCAAAGATGGTTATGTTTCCTAGCCATTGACAAAGAGTTGTCATTTGATTAATGGGATCACATCATTAGGAGAATGATGTGATCGACTTGACCCATTCCGCTAGCTTAGCACTTGATCGTTTAGTTTGTTGCTATTGCTTTCTTCATGACTTATACATGTTCCTATGACTATGAGATTATGCAACTCCCGTTTACCGGAGGAACACTTTGTGTGCTACCAAACGTCACAACGTAACTGGGTGATTATAAAGGTGCTCTACAGGTGTCTCCGAAGGTACTTGTTGGGTTGGCGTATTTCGAGATTAGGATTTGTCACTCCGATTGTCGGAGAGGTATCTCTGGGCCCACTCGGTAATACACATCACTTAAGCCTTGCATGCATTGCAACTAATGAGTTAGTTGCGGGATGATGTATTACAGAATGAGTAAAGGGACTGGCCGGTAACGATATTGAACTAGGTATTGAGATACCGACGATCGAATCTCAGGCAAGTAACATACCATAACAAAGTGAACAACATATGTTGTTATGCAGTTTGACCGATAAAGATCTTCGTAGAATATGTAGGAGCCAATATGAACATCCAGGTTCCACTATTGGTTATTGACCGGAGACGTGTTTCGGTCATGTCTACATAGTTCTCTAACCCGTATGATCCACACGCTTAAAGTTCGATGACTGTTATATTATGAGTTTATGGTTTTTGATGTACCGAAGGTAGTTCGGAGTCCCGGATGAGATCGGGGACATGACGAGGAGTCTTGAAATGGTCAAGACGTAAATATCGATATATTGGACGACTATATTCGGACATCGGAAAGGTTCCGAGTGATTAGGGTATTTTCGGAGTACCGAGGAGTTATGTGAATTCACCGGGAGAAGTATTGGGCCTTATTGGGCCATAGGGGAATAGAGGAGAGAGGCCAAAAGGAAGGAGGCGTGCGCCCCCCTTCTGGTCCGAATTGGACAAGGGGTGCATCCCCCTATTCCTTTTCCCTCCCCCCTCTTTCCTTCTCTCCTACTCTAGAAAGGAAAGGGGAATCCTACTAGGACTTGGGAGTCCTAGTAGGACTCCCCACACTTGGCGCGCCCCCTCTAGGGCCCGCCTCTCCCTCCCTCCTTTATATACGGGGGCAGGGGGGCACCTCTAGACACAACAATTGATTTGATCTTTTAGCCGTGTGTGGTGCCCCCCTCCACCATAGTCCACCTCGATAATACTGTAGCGGTGCTTAGGCGAAGCCCTGCGTCAGTAGAACATCATCATCGTCACCACGCCGCTGTGCTGACGAAACTCTCCCTCAAACACTCGGCTGGATCGGAGTTTGAGGGCACTACTAGGGAAAAGCCTACCAGCAGCGAGGGTTTTGGGCCTCTCAATAGTGCGGGCACCGGCGCAACTAATAAGGCGCTACAGCTAACATATAGCAGTAGCGCCGGTTTTCCCACGCTACTGCTATACATGAATAGCTGTAGCACTCTTTGGGAAAGGGCGCTACTGATATTATCTGCAGCGCTGTTTGCTGGGACGCGCTACTGACAATGCGGCGCTACTGCTAAATTTCCCCCCTCGCTACTTCTAGTTTATTTATTAGATTTTTCCTGCATATTTGTTTTGTAGTTGTTTTGTATTTTAATAGGCTTTATACAATAATCTTTAGCATATCATACACATACAAATGTAATCATAGCATATACATACAATTAGTCTCATCAAATCATGTCATCATCATAATCATCATCCAACACAAAGTGGTCTCTCGTCATCATCTTGAAAATAGCGACACAAGTCTCGAATGATATGCAAATACATCATCATCCATCTAAACAGTGATATACGCGAGAAGACCTATCACTTTGAGAACATGAGTTCGTATCCCTCTTTCGCATTAGCGTGAACCTCTAAACTAACTACTGCCTGTCGCTCGGAAACCGGAAGGGCCTGACACTTCGGCCACTTGTCGTATATATACTCCTGGCATAGCACTTCTTCGCCATCTATGATCTATGCACGTGCATCATCACATGAGTCGATGATATGCAACATATATAGTTGAGCAACAGAAAGAGACAGACTTGGCAAAAATAAAAACAACATATCATAAGCATAAATAACAAAGTTCATCGTACCCCAAAATGCCCTAACTAGTGATTTTCGCTAGTCGAGGAGGAGGATGGTTTAATTACATCACAAATAAAGTTTCACCATGCATAACTCAAAGTTTTGTCATACAGAAAGTATGGACTAAACGGACACATTGTCATATGTCGACAATCACTCCAACATGTCGTTCCATCCATCCAAGTCAGGGAGATAGTCCCCGAGCCTACTGAAAGGCTTCAGGTCGAGACGCTGAGAGGCTATCCATGTTCGGATGTCTTCCCGCGACATTTGTCCTTCTCCGTAGAACATCCCTTTTTTTTCCGACGACCTCCTTCATGATGATTTGGGCAAGTTTGCGCTGGATGTTATAGAACTCAGCTCGAAGTTAATGATCCTCGATATCTCCTATGTCCTTTGCCCATTGCAGAATATGGGCATCGCCGGAAGAAGGTGCCATGCGAAGGTTCTGGTGATCCCGTCTGTACTCCAGCATGTGGTGTAGGACATAGAATCCATCATTAAGAGAATCGTCCAGTTGCTGGATGCAGCAGAAGTTGGTCTTATGGCCGAAGGCGACTCTGCCGCCCCTCATCTTCTTGTCCCTGACCTCTCCACCCAGTGATTGTTAGTGACACATAGCACTGTCGACAACATCCTTGATGTGGGTGTAATCCTTTTTGTGAATGTTCTTCGACGTGTCCAAGTAAAGAGCGTGGGAGAATCGGGGGTAGAGGATGATGAGGACGGCGCGCCCACCGCTGCACAAAATAAGTCCTCAAATTAATTAGCCTCCACCGTGCAAATGAATGATTGAAATCGAAGGAAGGATAGCAGCGCAGATGACTTACACGGGATGATAAGGCACGAGAATTGCCCCCTTATCCTTATTGGTGAGCATGAAACTGACGATGTAATCCCTCGCGTATTCACGGTGATTTGCGCAGACTCCCAAGAAGCCCTCGTGCATGTAGTACGGGTCAGCGACACAGATATGAGATATCTGCTCAACCCCGATGATGTAGTTCATGTGCAAGACATAAAAGCGGACAAACGTAAAATCCAGCTTCTTCACGTGAAACATGTCGAATATGTAATTGAATCGGAGGAAGAACTTATCCGCGGGGAAGCTGTCGACGTACAGCATTTGCCGCAGAATGTTAACCATGTAGAGTGGGTATCCTGGATCTTTCGAGGCGATGAGGTCTTTCTCTACCCGCAGCACATCGTCATGAAGTCTCTTTATATTGCCGAATCTGGCCAGTAGCGCTGTTGCAGGTAGGATTGGTTGACCGGGGATATGCCATTTATCCGCACCGGGGATATCTATACGGTTCTGAAGCCGAGGCTGCTGAGGCGGCTGGATCATAGAAACAACTTTTTTGCCTTTCCTCACTCTCTTCCTAAACTTCTTTACTACCGGAAGGTCGTCCATAATATGTTGAGACGGCAATTCAGGCACCGACTCATGACGCTCAAACCCTGAGGAGGCGCCAGTATAGACATACTGTTCAGCAGCGCCATCGTCGTCCTCATCCTCATCCATGGCGACGTCATCAGCGACTAATGAAGCCTCCTCCTTACCCCGTCCGCTATCACCCAACCCGACACCCGACGATAATTGGGTAGGTGGGGTGTTGATGTTCATACCTTGCTGAGGCTGCGTGCTCATGGGTGTGCTCCCGGCCGCCTCCAGACGAAGCAGACTCTTTGGCCACAACAGGACCCACCTAGCATTGCAACAATCACCAAGCTGCCACGGTGTCTCGTCGTCATCCCCCAGTAGTACTGGAGGAGGCAAATTCTCGTGGCCCGGTTTGACACTGGCCACGGAAACCTTGAAGACGTTCCGGGGGATCGGCCGGCTGTGGAACAATGGTTCCTTCGGCTCCATTATTGTCGCCTTCCCCACGTCCACCTTCTGGTCGCCGATGGTGTACAATATGGTGCACGGGGTTTCGTCGGCCTGCAAAGAAAAGTCTGTGACGTGAGACATCCGAAAGGCAACGAAAATGGGAGATTATACATTTATATTGAAGGGGGCCGGTGTGACAGATACCATGAGGGAGTCGAGCTCAGCCAAAGACGAAGCACCGCCTAGCATGTCCGGTGCGGGAGCCGGTGCGGGAGCAGGTGCGGCTGCAGGTGCTGGTGCAACGCTAGTCGAGCTGCTCCCCGCCAAGAAGTCAGCAATGGGAAAGTCCGCTGCATCTTTTTTTGGATTTTGCCTGGTCCAATTGAAAACGGCCGGAACCAAGGTAGTAGAAATATCTAAAGCCACATGTTTTGCGGCAGCTACCGCTATTGCGACTATCTTAGTTGATTTCTTCTCAACCGCAATCTCAACCCTCTTGTCGATGTTTTCTTCATTTAACCTCCGTCTTTCCTTTCTCTCCTCCGTGGTCTCACGGTAGTACTTCTTCCACGTGGCGCCGTCTCCGACACCGTGCACGCGTCCATACGATGGTCGAGTATCCACCGATTGTTGTTTCAATATGTTCAACGCCCAGTTGAATGGAGTGTCCCACTTGGGCCTCGCCAATGCCTCAGACGGCGAGTCGCTTTCGGCCGCAATCCTGTGCCGCTCTCTCTGCAAAAGGCACAACGGTCGTTTACAAATATGACTAACGTGTGCAGTCGAATTGATCAGAAACTAAAATTACCAGCAGTCTCATGAACTCCGTAATGACCGGTGTTGTCTCGTAAACCTTTTTCACTGGGTCCCAACGGTGCCGGGCCCTGAGGACGTCACGCTCCTGCGGGACGGTGAACTCCGCCAAGGGGTCTGGGATGCCTAGACTCGCGGCTTCCGTGTCCTCCTTGGCCCATTTGGACCTCTTTCCGCCGTAACCACGGCTTCCGAGGTGGTGGCTCCCAATGTTCCTCTCTTGAAGCCCCTTCATGTACTTAGACTTTTTTTGGCATCTTCGGCCTCGCAAGGTTCCTTGAATATTTGAAACTGCTCTTCCGTGATTGTCGGATTATCCTTTACAATCTCGGAGTAGGGTTCCTTCTTGTCGATGATCCTTGCTTTCACTCGATTTTTCCAGGCGGCCAATGCATCGCTAAACTTGGTCATGGCATGTTTGTTTATCTTATTCATTGCCGGGTCCTCATCTGGATATTTATAATCCTTCTCATTCCGGCCCGGGAACAAGAATATCTGGTGAAACTTCTTTAGGAGGGAGCTCCTCATATTTTCTATCTTCTGTAGTTTCTCATCGTTGATGGCGGCGGTTGTCTGTACGATGCAGCCTATTTGATTGCCGTAGCATCAACGCGCTTCCTCGAGTGCCGTTGGCTCAAAATTGCCATCGTCCACCTCTGTGACCACCACTCTAGTAGTCCTGAGTTTGTTAGGAACCCGTTGCCTCTTTGCTTTCGGTTCTACACCGGCTTCGCTCCCCGAGGCAGCACCGGTCTTAGTCTCAGCGCCAGTCTCGATGCCGGTCTGAGTCTGAGCGCCGGTCTCAGTCTTAGCACCGGTCTGCGTGTCGGTCTCAGTCCCCGATGCCATCGGTGGGCCCAGCAATAACATCGGTTGATCATCGGTAAGGCTAAAAAATTGGTCTGCCGCCCGGTAGGTGTCGTCGCAATCACCAGAACCCTGTCCTTCATCGTTGCTAGCCATGTTTCCTCTGATTAAATCTAGTCAATTAATTCTAGACCTAATAAAATGAATAATGACATAAAAAGGCCTATTGTTTTGCAGCAATGTTGACTCCTTCCTGGTGCGGCAAATCACGGGCACTCGATATGTCCTAGTTTTTAGCACAAGTCATGCCGAAATTCATGGAAACTTTCGGCAGGAGCTTTGCTAGAAAGTGGACAAATCGAGAACCTAAAATTTGCCGGAAAAGAAATGAATCAACATTCCGGCAAAACATAGGCCACTAAGCATCATTCCCTGCAAACAGTGTCCAAATATACACGAGCAACCACATGTGCAAACAGTGTAGAAGAAAATTCATTTAACTACTAATAGAACAAAATTCGGTTAACTTTAGTGCTCTATAATGATGAAAGGAAAAAAAATTTCAGTTAACTACTAATTTCATTCATTTAGGTTATTCATTTAACATCACCTAATTAACCTACTGTACCAATACTACTAGCAGCATTACTAACCTAATTAACCTAGCAAAACTCTAGTGCCCAAACTGAAAAACATCTAATTAACATCTAATTTTTTCTCTAAAATACAGAGAGAGATGAGTGAGGGGGAGGGGTGGGGGACTTATAGAGAGGGGAGAGACGGTGGCGGGGAGGTGCTCGGTGACGGAGGCAGAGGCGGAGAGGGCGGGCTCGGGCACGGGCAAGGGCGGTCCTGGGCGGGCTCGGGCGGCGGTGAGGTGGAGGGCGCCGACGGTGACGTGGAGGGTGGCCTTGGGCGGCGGCTGTGAGGCTGAGGGCGGCCTCGGGCGGCGGCGGTGAGGCTGAGGGCGGCCTCGGGCGGCGGCGGTGAGGCTGAGGGCGGCCACGGGCGGCGGCGGTGAGGAGACGGCGGCGAGGGCAAGGGATGATTTGGGGAAGAATTGGTGGCCGGGGGGCGGGGTGGGGGGAAACCGCTGTTTAAGTGAAACGTAACGGTAGCGCGTTCCCGGAAACGCGCTATAGCTAAGTTAGCTATAGCGCGTTTACTGAAACCCGCTACTGCTATTCCTTTCTCCTTTTTCCCTTTTTTCTTTTATTTTTCTTTACATTTTATTTTTTCCCTTTCTCCTTTTTCTATTTCTTTCATTTTCATTTACTTTTCTACTTGTTTTTCACTTTATTTTATTTCCTTTAGCAGCAGCGCTTTACACGTAAGCGCGCTGCAGCTAAGGAGATTAGCAGTAGCGCTGGGCCATTATACGCGCTACTGCTAGGTTGGGCTAGCCATGTGCGCCCAGTTCAAACGTAGCAGCAGCGCTTTTCGCTAGTACACGCTACTGCTAAAGTCATAGCAATAGCGCGGTTTATTTACGCACGCTGCTACTAAGTAGCAGCAGCGCTTGATTTTGTACAGCGCTACTGGTAAAATTCTGTGTATAGGCTTGTCCCTAGTAGTGGGGACGTCATCGGGCTGAACGTGTGCTGAACTCGGAGGTGCCGTACGTTCGGTAATTAATCGGTCGGATCGTGAAGACGTATGACTACATCAACCGCGTTGTGCTAACGCTTACACTTTCGGTCTACGAGGGTACGTGGACAACACTCTCCCCTCTCGTTGCTATGCATCACCATGATCTTGCGTGTGCGTTGGATTTTTTTTTTGAAATTACTACGTTCCCCAACAGTGGCATCCGAGCCTGGTTATATGCGTAGATGTCATATGCACGAGTAGAACACAAGTGAGTTGTGGGCGATATAAGTCATACTACTTACCAACATGTCATACTTTGGTTCGGCGGTATTGTTGGAGGAAGCGGCCCGCACCGACATTACACGTACGCTTACGTGAGACTGGTTCTACCGACGTGCTTTGCACACATGTGGCTGTCGGGTGTCAGTTCTCCAACTTTAGTTGAACCGAGTGTGGCTACGCCCGGTCCTTGCGAAGGTTAAAACAGCACCAACTTGACAAACTATCATTGTGGTTTTGATGTGTAGGTAAGAACGGTTCTTGCTCAGCCCGTAGCAGCCACGTAAAACTTGCAACAACAAAGTAGAAGACGTCTAACTTGTTTTTGCAGGGCATGTTGTGATGTGATATGGTCAAAGCATGATGCTAAATTTTATTGTATGAGATGATCATGTTTTGTAACCGAGTTATCGGCAACTGGCAGGAGCCATATGGTTGTCGCTTTATTGTATGCAATGCAATCGCCCTGTAATGCTTTACTTTATCACTAAGTGGTAGCGATAGTCGTAGAAGCATAAGATTGGTGAGACGACAACGATACTACGATGGAGATCAAGGTGTCGTGCCGGTGACTATGGTGATCATGACGGTGCTTCGGAGATGGAGATCACAAGCACAAGATGATGATGGCCATATCATATCACTTATATTGATTGCATGTGATGTTTATCTTTTATGCATCTTATCTTGCTTTGATTGATGGTAGCATTATAAGATGATCTCTCACTAAATTTCAAGATAAACGTGTTCTCCCTGAGTATGCACCATTGCCAAAGTTCGTCCTGCCCAGACACCACGTGATGATCGGGTGTGATAAGCTCTACGTCCATCTACAATGGGTGCAAGCCAGTTTTGCACATGCAGAATACTCAGGTTAAACTTGATGAGCCTAGCATATGCAAATATGGCCTCGGAACACTGAGACCGAAAGGTCGAGCGTGAATCATATAGTAGATATGATCAACATAGTGATGTTCACCATTGAAAACTACTCCATTTCACGTGATGATCGATTATGGTTTAGTTGATTTGGATCACGTGATCACTTAGATGATTAGAGGGATGTCTATCTAAGTGGGAGTTCTTAAGTAATATGATTAATTGAACTTTAATTTATCATGAACTTAGTCGTGGTAGTATTAGCATATCTATGTTGTAGATCAATAGCTCACGTTTAGCTCCTCTGTTTTATTTTTGATATGTTCCTAGAGAAAACTAAGTTGAAAGATGTTAGTAGCAATGATGCGGATTGGATCCGTGATCTGAGGATTATCCTCATTGCTGCACAAAAGAATTATGTCCTTGATGCACCGCTAGGTGACAGAACTATTGCAGGAGCAGATGCAGACGTTATGAACGTTTGGCTAGCTCAATATGATGACTACTCGATAGTTTAGTGTACCATGCTTAACAACTTAGAATCGGGACTTCAAAGACGTTTTGAGAGTCATGGATCATATGAGATGTTCCAGGAATTGAAGTTAATACTTCAAGCAAATACCAGAGTTGAGAGATATGAAGTCTCCAACAAGTTCTATAGCTAAAAGATGGAGGAGAATAGCTCAAGCAGTGAGCATGTGTTCAGATTTTCTGGGTACTACAATCACTTGAATTAAGTGGGAGTTAATCTTCCAGATAAAATAGTGATTGACAGAATTCTCTAGTCACCATCACCAAGGTAGTAGAACTTCGTGATGAACTATAGTATGCAAGGGATGACGAAAATGATTCCCGAGCTTTTCATGACGATGAAATCGATGAAGGTAGAAATCAAGAAAGAGCATCAAGTGTTGATGATTAATAAGACCACTAGTTTCAAGAAAAGGGCAAAGGGAAAGAAAGGGAACTTCAAGAAGAATGGCAAGCAAGTTGCTGCTCAAGTGAAGAAGCCCAAGTCTGGATCTAAGCCTGAGACTAAGTGCTTCTACTGCAAAGGGACTGGTCACTGGAAGTGGAACTGCCCCAAGTATTTGGCGGATAAGAAGGATGGCAAAGTGAACAATGCTATATTTGATATACATGTTATTGATGTGTACTTTACTAGTGTTTATAGCAACCGCTCGGTATTTGATACTAGTTCAGTTGCTAAGAGTAGTAACTCGAAACGGGAGTTGCAGAATGAACAGAGACTAGTTAAGGGTGAAGTGACGATGTGTGTTAGAAGTGATTCCAAGATTGATATGATCATCATTGCACACTCCCTATACTTTTGGGATTAGTGTTAAACCTAAATAAATGTTATTTGGTGTTTGCATTGAGCATGAATATGATTTGATCATGTTTATTGCAAAATGGTTATTCATTTAAGTTAGAGAATAATTGTTGTTCTGTTTACATGAATAAAACCTTCTATGGTCATACAACCAATGAAAATGGTTCGCTGGATCTCGATCGTAGTGATACACATATTCATAATATTGAAGCCAAAAGATGCAAAGTTAATAATGATAGTGCAACTTATTTGTGGCACTGCCGTTTAGGTCATATTGGTGTAAAGCGCATGAAGAAACTCCATGCTGATGGGCTTTTGGAATCACTTGATTATGAATCATTTTGATGCTTGCAAACCATGCCTCATGGGCAAGATGACTAAGACTCCATTCTCCGGAACAATGGAGCAAGCAACTGACTTATTGGAAATAATACATACTAATGTATGCAGTCCGATGAGTGTTGAGGCTCGCGGCGGGTATCATTGTTTTCTAACCTTCACAGATGATTTGAGCAGATATGGGTATATCTACTTGATGAAACACAAGTCTGAAACATTTGAAAAGTTCAAAGAACTTTAGAGTGAAGTGGAAAATCATCGTGACAAGAAAATAAAGTTTCTACGATCTGATCGCAGAGACAAATATTTGAGTTACGAGTTTGGTCTTCAATTAAAACAATATGGAATAGTTTCACAAAATCGTGCCACCTGGAACACCACAGCATTATGGTGTGTCTGAACGTCATAATCGTACTATTATTGGATATTGTGCAATCTATGATGTTTCTTACCGGTTAACCACTATAGTTTTGGGGTTATGCATTAGAGACAACTGCATTCACGTTAAAAAGGGCACCATCTAAATCCGTTGAGATGACACCGTATGAACTGTGGTTTGGCAAGAAACCAAAGTTATCGTTTCTTAAAATTTGGGGTTGCAATGCTTATAAGAAAAAGTTCCATCCTGATAAGTTCAAACCCAAATCGGAGAAATGTGTCTTCATAGGATACCCAAAGGAGACAGTTGGGTACACCTTCGATCACAGATCCGAAGGCTAGACATTCATTGCTGAGAATGGATCCTTTTAGATAAGGAGTTTCTCTCGAAAGAAGTGAGTAGGAGGAAAGTAGAACTTGATGAGGTAACTATACCTGCTCCCTTATTGGAAAGTAGATCATCACAGAAATCTGTTTCTGTGACTCCTACACCAATTAGTGAGGAAGCTAATGACGATGATCATGTAACTTCAGATCAAGTTACTACCGAACCTCATAGGTCAACCAGAGTGAAATACGCACGAGAGTAGTATGGTAATCCTATTCTGGAGGTCATGTTAATTGACCATGATGAACCTACGAACTATGAGGAAGCGATGATGAGCCCAGATTCCGCGAAATGGCTTGAGGCCATGAAATCTGAGATTGGAACCATGTATGAGAACAATGTATGGACTTTGATTGACTTGCCCGTTGATCGGTGAGTCATTAAGAATAAATGGATCTTCAAGGGAAGACAGACGCTGATAGTAGTGTTACTATCTACAAAGCTCGAATTGTCGCAAAGTGTTTTCGACAAGTTCAAGGTGTTGACTACAATGAGATTTTCTCACTCATATCGATGCTTAAAAGTCTGTCCGAATCATGTTAGCAGTTGCCGCATTTTATCAAATCTGGCAAATGGATGTCAAAATTGTATTCCTTCATGGATTTCTTAAAAAGAAGAGTTGTATATGATGCAACCAGAAGGTTTTGTCGACCCTAAAGGTGCTAACAAAGTGAGCAAGCTCCAACGATCCATCTATGGACTGGTGCAAGCATCTCAGAGTTGGAATATATGCTTTGATAAAGTGATCAAAGTATATGGTTTTATACAGGCTTGCGGTGAAGCCTATATTTACAAGAAAGTGAGTGGGAGCACTACAACATTTCTGATAAGTATATGTGAATGACATATTGTTGATCGGAAAGAATGTAGAATTTTCTGGAAAGCATAAAGGAGTATTTGCAAGGAGTTTTTTAAAGAAAGACCTCGATGAAGCTGCTTACACATTGAACATCAAGATCTATAGAGAGAGATCAAGACGCTTGATAAGTTATTTCAATGAGTACATACCTTGACAAGATTTTGAAGTAGTTCAAAATGGAACAGTCGAAGAAGGAATTCTTGCCTGTGTTGCAAGGTGTGAAGTTGAGTAAAGACTCAAAACCCGACCACAGCAGAAAATAGAAAGAGATTGATAAGTCATTCCCTATGCCTCAGTCATAGGTTCTATAAAGTATGCTATGCTGTTTACCAGTCCTATTGTATACCTTAGCATCTTTCCGGCAAGGGATTACAATAGTGATCTAGGAGTAGATCACTGGACAGTGGTCAAAATTATCCTTAGAGGACTAAGGAAATATTTCTCGGTTATGGAGGTGATAAAAGAGTTCATCGTAAATAGTTATGTCGATGCATCCTTTTTACATCGATCTAGATGAGTCTAAGTCTCAATCTGGATACATATTGAAAGTGGGAGCAATTAGTTAGAGTAGCTCCGTGCAGAGTATTATAGACATTAAAATTTGCGAAATACATACGGATCTGAATGTTGCAGACCCGTAGACTAAACTTATCTCACAAGCAAAACATGATCACTCTTTGGGTGTTAATCACATAGCGATGTGAACTAGATTATAGACTCTAGTAAACCCTTTGGGTATTAGTCACATGGAGATGTGAACTAATCACATAAAGATGTGAACTAGATTATTGACTCTAGTGCAAGTGGGAGACTGAAGGAAATATGCCCTAGAGGCAATAATAAAGTTATTATTTATTTCCTTATATCATGATAAATGTTTATTATTCATGCTAGAATTGTATTAACCAGAAACATGATACATGTGTGAATACATAGACAAACAAAGTGTCACTAGTATGCTTCTACTTGACTAGCTCATTGATCAAAGATGGTTATGTTTCCTAGCCATAGACAAAGAGTTGTCATTTGATTAACAGGATCACATCATTAGAAGAATGATGCGATTGACTTGACCCATTCCGTTAGCTTAACACTTGATCATTTAGTTTGTTGCTATTGCTTTCTTCATGACTTATACATGTTCCTACGACTATGAGATTATGCAACTCCCGTTTACTAGAGGAACACTCTGTGTGCTACCAAACTTCACAACGTAATTGGGTGATTATAAAGGTGCTCTACAGGTGTCTCCGAAGGAACTTGTTGGGTTGGCGTATTTCGAGATGAGGATTTGTCACTCCGATTGTCGGAGAGGTATCTCTGGGCCCACTCGGTAATACACATCACTTAAGCCTTGCAAGCATTGCAACTAATGAGTTAGTTGCAGGATGATGTATTACGGAACGAGTAAAGAGACTTGCCGGTAACGATATTGAACTAGGTATTGAGATACTGACGATCGAATCTCAGGCAAGTAGCATACCGATGACAAACGGAACAACGTATGTTGTTATGCGGTTTGACCGATAAAGATCTTCGTAGAATATGTAGGAGCCAATATGAACATCCAGGTTCCGCTATTGGTTATTGACCGGAGACGTGTCTCGGTCATGTCTACATAGTTCTCAAACCCGTAGGGTCCGCACGCTTAAAGTTCGATGACGGTTATATTATGAGTTTAAGGTTTTTGATGTACCGAAGGTAGTTCGGAGTCCCGGATGAGATCGGGGACATGACGAGGAGTCTCGAAATGGTCGAGACGTAAAGATCGATATATTGGATGAATATACTCGGACATCAGAAAGTTTCAGAGTGATTCGGGTATTTTCGGAGTACCGGGGAGTTACGGGAATTCACCGGGAGAAGTATTGGGCCTTATTGGGCCATACGGGAATAGAGGAGAGAGGCCAAAAGGAAGGAGGCACGTGCCCCCCTTCTGGTCCGAATTGGACAAGGGGTGCAGCCCCCTTTTCCTTTTCCCTCTCCCCCTCTTTCCTTCTCTCCTACTCCGGAAAGGAAAGGGGAATCCTAGTAGGACTCCCCACACTTGGCGCGCCCCCTCTAGGGCCGGCCTCTCCCTCCCTCCTTTATATACGGGGGCAGGGGGGCACCTCTAGACACAACAATTGATTTGATCTTTTAGCCATGTGCGTTGCCCCCCTCCACCATAGTGCACCTCGATAATACTGTAGCGGTGCTTAGGCGAAGCCCTGCGTCAGTAGAACATCATCATCGTCACCACGCCGTCATGCTGACTAAACTCTCCCTCAATCACTCGACTGGATCGGAGTTCGAGGGACGTCGTCGGGCTGAACGTGTGCTGAACTCGGAGGTGCCGTATGTTTGGTACTTGATGGTCGGATCGTGAAGACGTACGACTACATCAACCGCGTTGTGCTAATGCTTCCGCTTTCGGTCTACGAGGGTACGTGGACAACACTCTCCCTTCTCGTTGCTATGCATCACCATGATCTTGCGTGTGCGTAGGAATTTTTTTGAAATGACAACGTTCCCCAACATCCGGTATACCGCCGGAGGCATTCATATAGAGTCGTACCTTGTTCTAGTATCGAGTTGTAATCATTGAGTTGTAAATAAATAGAAGTGTGATGATCATCATTTAATAGAGCATTGTCCCAATAAAAAAAGGCCAAATAAAAAAAAGAAGGCCCCCAAAAAAGAGAAATGAAAAGGGACAATGCTACTATCTTTTTTTCCACACTTGTGCTTCAAAGTAGCACCATGATCTTCATGATAGAGAGTCTCTTGTTTTGTCACTTTCGTATACTAGTGATAATTTTTCATTATAGAACTTGGCTTGTATATTCCAACAATGGGCCTCCTCAAGTGCCCTAGGTCTTCGTGAGCAAGCAAGTTGGATGCACACCCACTAGTTTCTTTTGTTGAGCTTTCATACATTTATAGCTGTAGTGCATCCATTGCATGGCAATCCCTACTCCTTGCATTAACATCAATCGATGGGCATCTCCATAGCTCATTGATTAGCCTCGTTGATGTGAGACTTTCTCCTTTTTTGTCTTCTCCACATAACCCCCATCATTATACTCTATTCCACCCATAGTGCTATATCCATGGCTCATGCTCATGTATTGTGTGAAGGTTTATAAAGTTTGAGATTACTAAAGTATGAAACAATTGCTTTGCTTGTCATCGGGGTTGTGCATGATGAGAGCATTTGTCGGAGTAAATGACCACGGGTAGCCTAGACGGCTTCCCCTGGTACTTCAGAAAAATTACAGACCGATCAAGCCTCCAAGCAACCAAGACACGGAGCCGCCTTCCCCTAGCCGGTTGCCTCTTAAGCCGGCTGCGCGAAGGCGGCCCAGCCCTGAAATATTTGAGAAACAAGACCACGAGAAGGCCGACTCCTAGGAGCCGGCCCCTCTGCAGGAGGCTTAGATCTTGCCCTCAGAATCTGCACCCACATAACGGCGACAAGACGGGGCGTGGCTACAGAAAAGCCTGCCACCCCCAAAATCCCGACGCACGCCTGGCCACAGTTCACCGTTTGGGGCGGCCATCCCCATCCGGTGCGGCACTGTTGCCATGATGATCATGACGTCACCCACGGCGAGCGGCCAGTACGACCCGTGGGTGGCGGCCCCCTTGGTCAGGGAGATCCCAAAGGCGGCCGGGCTTCCCGTAGCCGGCCAGGGATATGGCCGGCTTCCGATAGCCGGCCAACTTTCTCCCTCCAAGGAGGAGCTTCATTAAGGAGACAACAGAAGGTAAGGTTACAGTGATGAGCCGCCTCACGGCGGCACTGTAGCCATGCTTACCATGACAAAGCCATCTTCACTAGGGGCAAGGTAACAGTAGCCCGCCCCTGACACGACCCCCGGGCGGTGGGGCCGGCCTGTCGGCCAAAGGGTCGTCAGCCGGCGGGCCCACCAGTCAGCGGGCCCCACCAGCCAGTGGGCCCCACCAGTCGGCGGAGAAACCGGCGGGCGTAGACACTGACGGCTGGGGCACACGCCCAGCCGGATTACCATTGTACCCCTAGGGGGTAGGCCTATATAAACCCCCCAGGGTTCCCATGCAAGGGAGATTGCTCTTTGGATAGATTTTAGACACCGCAAGGAGAAGAGGAGCGGGCTAGCCTGACCCTCCTTCATCCTTTCACCGAACAACTCAAGGAGCATTCTGTAGCTACCATTCGAGCTAGTGATCATGTGGAGACCCCGCAGAGCAGCATTAGGGGTGTTATCTCCATGGAGAGCCCTGAAGCTGGGTAAGATTCGCCGGCGTGCATGTCTTCGCCTTATCCCGTTTCCAGGCACCGGCGATGTTTTATTGGCTCCCACAATGATAAGCCATCCATTGGCATATGTCGCACCAACCACCCGACATTTGGCGCCCACCGTGGGGCCAGGTGCACCGTCGTCCGGAGACCTGCTCTGGATGGGAACCCTTTTCTTTCCCAATGTGGGTAGCCAGCCTGGCACGCCCGATGGCGCTTGCCCCGACGCGCTGCAAGATGTCGTTGAGGCCTGCGCGGCGAGCTGCCTCGCCGATCTTCTTGGCAAGGCTCGCATCTCTAATGAGCCCGTGTCTGACGCGGGCACAGACTGCCCCGAGAGCCACCTTGTCAGCCTCCTTGATCCACTCCACGTCTCCGGTGAGCTTGCGGCGGACTTGGAGTCGGTTGGCTCCACCGACCCGATGCTTGTCGACTCCGACACGACATCCCTTGACGCCTTCCCCACCAATGTGGTGGTCATCGACGATCCTCTTCCTCGAGCCGACAGCAACGGCAGCGCCATCACCGAGGTACTGGTCATCAGCCACGGCGCCCCCTCAGGCGAAAACGCCCACAACGCTCTACAGACGGCGCTGCACGACTTGTCCGTCCCTGTCCCAGCCGACGCGGACGCCAAGACATTGGAGGCGCGCCGCCTCGCCCTCGTTGCGGAGGGCCAAAGGCTCGCCACCATGAGACGCCTCACCGAGGCTCACCAGCGCGAGGTCGACCGTGTCGCCTTCGGCACGCCGCCTCCCGACGGGCCGAGCCGCGTCGGTATCATCAAGAAACACGGCGCGGCTATCGCCGACATGCTGGGAGCAGACCGCCCAGTCTATGCCACACCTCTCGAGAACTTGCACACCGCCCAGGCGGCTGCAGACGAGTTGAATTGGCTGGGGCCTGATGAGCTCCCTTATATGACCAGACGCATCCAGCAACTTATCGACGCGGCCACAGAGCGGCATGAAGCCGGTATCCGCGCCGAGAGTCCTCCCTCGCGCTGAGAGCACGGCGCAACATCCCGAACACTGACCGCGGGCAACACCCGCGCGAGAAAAGAAAAGGAGCCGGCTGGCAGCCGCGTCCGGACTCGAATCTCCATCGAGCGTGATGCCGAGGGCCGCCCTCGAGCCATGGAGTGGCGGGGCAACCCTCCTCCTCCTCCGCCTCGTGGGGAGAGATACCCTACCCCGCCGCCTGTCACGCATTCGACTCTCAGTGGCCGGCTGGGTCGCCACGAAGGAGTCGGCGAGAATGATGCCCGCCACCGGATCGACCGCCTTGCGCGATCCCTGGCTCTGGAAGAAGAAGATGATGTCGGCCCGTCTTGCTTCGGCCCCTGCATCCACGACGAGCCCTTCCCCAAAGGGTTCTCGCTGCCAAGAGACACGCCCAAGTACAACGACTCTATGAAGCCGGAGGATTGGTTGATCGACTACTCCACCGCGGTTAGCATCGCAAACGACAACATGCGTGTTACCGTAAAATATGTGCCCCTCATGCTCCAGGGCACGGCACGCACCTGGCTTAACAGCCTCAAGCCTTACAGTGTCAACAGCTGGCTAGACTTCACTGAAGCCTTCATACGCAACTTCACCAACACCTACAAGCGGGCTCCTAAGCCCCGACAGCTCTCCTTGTGCGTCCAAGGGCCCAACGAATCAACTCGCGACTACCTCACGCGTTGGGCCGAGCTCCGCAATTCCTGCGAGGGAGTGCACGAGGTCCAAGCTATAGAGTACTTCACCGCCGGGTGCCGAGAAGGCACCCTCCTCAAGCACCGACTCCTCTGCGACGAGCCGACTACGCTTGACGAGCTACTGGTCATAGCTGATAAATACTCCACGGCCGATTCTTCGATGAAGACCGAGCTCCGAGTAGACGCCTCCGGGAAGGTGCTCGCTCCGAGTTCCAAGACGCCGGCTGGAGAATCCAGCCGGCGCCCGCACCAGAACAACCACAAGCGCAAGGCTCCCCTGCTGCCTTCCACCAGTCAGCAGGTGGCCACAGTCAAGGACGAACAACCCGAAGGACGGCCCGTGCCCAAGAAGCCGAAGGGCGGCAGGCCGGCTTGGCAGCCGGCTTTCTCCTATGAGCAAGTACTTGATGCCCCCTGCAAGTTTCACAGCGGCGCAAAGCCTTCAGACCACACGACCAGAAAATGCCATTGTCTCACTCGGATCTCCAAGGGTGAGGGGATGGCGCCGCCTCCGCCTGCTGGTCAGGCGCCTCCGACTCCTCCGGCTCCTCCGCAGCCGGCCGCTCGACCAGTGGTCGGGGCAGTTCAAGACGAGTACCCCGACGAGCATGCCGCCTACGTTGTCTTCACCAGCCAGCCAGAAGATCGGCGTAGCCGGTGCCGACTACACCAAGAAGTCAACACAGTCGCCTCCAACAACCCAGAATTCATGCACTTGTCCGAAAGGCCTATTAGCTGGAGCTGGACAGATCACCCAGAGGTGATGCCGTCTCCCGGCTCCTACGCATTGGTTCTGGACGCCACCCTCGCTACGGAAAGGCGAGCCGCCCGTTTCTCTTGTGTGCTGATAGATGGTGGGAGCAACATCAATATCCTGTACCGCGACACTATGGAGAAGCTGAGCATCAAGACAAAGCAGCTCATGCCCAGTCGGACTATGTTCCATGGCATCGTACCCGGCTTGTCCTGCTCCCCAATCGGCAAGATCAAGATAGATGTCCTCTTCGGGGACAAGGATCATTTCCGCCGAGAAGCGGTGTAGTTTGAAGTGGTGGATCTAGAGAGCCCTTACCACGCGCTGCTTGGCCGACCTGCCCTGGCCAAGTTCATGGCTATACCCCATTATGCCTACCTCAAGATGAAGATACCAAGTTCCAAGGGCATCATCACCGTAGCCGGAGACTACAAGAAATTCTCCGAGTGTGCGGCTGCCAGCAGCCGGCTGGCCGAGTCCCTTGTAATTGCTGGAGAGAAGAAGATACTGGACCGAGTCGTGGCCATGACCGGCAAGCAGCCGGCCCTGTCCCCCGACCCCAAGGAATGTGGTGCCCAAGGTTCTTTTCAGCCGGACAAGGAAACAAAGAGGGTACCTCTGGACCCAGATCACCCAGAAATGTTTGCCACCATCGGGGCAAACCTGGACAGCAAATAGGAAGGCGAGCTCGCCGATTTCCTCCATGAGAATCGGGACATTTTCGCATGGTCCCCCAAGGACATGTCGGGTGTGCCGAAGGAATACGCCGAGCACATGCTACATGTGCGAGAAGGTGCGAAACCAGTCAAACAGCCTCTCCGCCGACTATCGGAAGAGAAGAGAAGGATTGTGGGAGAAGAGATAGCCCGGCTTCTGGCAGCCGGCTTCATTACGGAAATTTTCTTCCCAGAGTGGCTCGCCAACCCGGTCCTCGTGCGGAAGAAAAATAACAAGTGGCGCATGTGTATAGACTACACTAGCCTCAACAAGGCTTGCCCCAAAGATCCCTTCGCCTTGCTAAGGATTGATCAACTAATAGACTCCACAGCCGGATGCGAGCTGTTGAGCTTCTTGGATGCTTACTCAGGCTACCACCAGATAAAACTGGATCCGGCTAACCACCTGAAAACCACCTTCATCACACCATTCGGAGCCTTCTGCTACCTGACTATGACATTCGGCTTGAGAAATGCCGGTGCCACTTTTCAGCGTTGCATGCATAAATGCCTCCTCAAGCAGCTCGGCAGAAATGCTCACGTCTATGTAGACGATATTATGGTGAAGACGGAGAAGCGCAGCACCTTGCTGGAAGACCTCAGAGAAACATTTGAAAACTTGCGCTGATTCCAAATCAAGCTCAACCCCGAGAAATGCGTGATCGGAGTACCAGCCGGCCAGCTCCTAGGCTTCCTGGTCTCCGAATGCGACATCGAGTGCAACCCAATGAAGATCAAGGCCATAGAGAGAATGGAGATTCCCAGAGCCGGATTCACCGGATGCTTGACTTCCCTGAACCGCTTCATCAGCCGGCTCGGAGAGAAGGCCCTCCCCCTCTACCGACTCATGAAGAAGTCCGCTCATTTCGAGTGGAACGACCAGGCGGACCAAGCCTTCCATGAGCTAAAGTAGATGCTGACCATGCCGCCTGTCTTGGCGGCACCGGCTGAAAAGGAGCCCATGCTCCTTTACATTGCCGCTACTAGCCGGGTGGTCAGCACTGTCATCGTAGTCTAGCCCCCAGAAGAAGGCCGGGCTCAGCCGTCTCAAAGGCCGGTGTATTATTTAAGCAAAGTCTTATCCACCTCGAAGCAGAACTACCCACACTACCAGAAGATGTGCTATGGTGTGTACTTCGCTGCCAAGAAGCTCAAGCCCTATTTTCAAGAGCACCCCATTACGGTCGTATGTACTGCCCCGCTTGCCGAGATCATAGGCAGCTGGGATGCATCCGGCCGAGTGGCCAAATGGGCCATTGAGCTGGCCCCCTACGCGATCTTCTACCAGCCCTGCACCGCCATTAAATCCCAGGCACTGGCCGACTTCCTCGTCGATTGGGCCGAAACCCAATACCTGCCGCCGGCTCCCGACTCCACTCACTGGCGGATGCACTTTGATGGGTCAAAAATGCACACCGGCTTGGGAGCCGACATCGTCCTCACCTCTCCCAAGGGCGAGAAGCTCAAGTATACATTGCAAATTCATTTTGCCGCCTCCAACAATGTGGTCGAGTACGAGGCGCTCATACACGGGCTCCGGCTAGCCAAAGAACTCGGCATCCGCCGGATCTTGTGCTATGGCGACTCGGATTTGGTGGTCCAACAGTCATCCGGTGACTGGGACGCCAAAGACGCAAACATGGCGAGCTATCGTTTCCTCGTCCAGCAAATCAGTGGATATTTTGAAGGATGTGAGTTCCTTCATGTACCACGTGCCGACAACATGCAAGCGGATGCCCTGGCATGAGTAGGATCCACCCGGCAAGCCATACCTGCCGGCGTTTCTCTCCACCGCATCCTCAAGCCATCTATCAAGCTGTCTCCAGAGTCTAATTCCATCTTCGTGCCGCCTGACCCCAATGCAGTCGGATCCGACTTGGGAAACCAAGCAGGTGGCGCGGGACTCCAACAGGCGGCCAGGGGACTGCCATAGTCGCACCCGGCCCGGGGAATTCGGAACTCGGCCCGGGGACTACTGCAGCCAGCCCGGGGACTACATCAACACAGCAGGCGATGGCCGACTCCGACTCCAACACTTCACTACCCAGCCCACCCGCCCCTATCACAGTGGCAGTCCTGACAATAGAAGAAGTCACAGCTCCATCCTGGGCCCAGCCCATCCTCAACTTCTTAGTAAACAGAGAGCTGCCAACTGACGAAATCTCGGAAAGACAAGTTCAATGCCGAGCCGGAGCCTACACAATCATCAACAGAGAGCTTGTTAGGCGCAGCGTCACTAGAGTCTTCCAGCGCTGCGTCGAACCAGAGAAGGGCATAGCAATCCTCAGAGACATCCACCAAGGCGAATGCGGCCACCATGCAGCCTCAAGATCACTCGTCGCCAAGGCTTTTTGCCACGGATTTTTCTGGCCGACTGCCTTGGAAGACACCAAGGAACTAGTCAAAAACTACAAAGGGTGCTAGGTTTTCAGCTCCAAGCAACACCTGCCGGCTTCTGCACTCAAGACCATCCCCCTCACCTGGCCCTTTGCCGTCTGGGGGCTGGACATGGTGGGCCCGTTCAAAACGGTGCGCGGTGGCATGACACATCTGCTCGTCGCTGTGGACAAATTTACCAAGTGGATTGAGGCAAAGCCGATCAAAAAGCTGAATGGGCCGACTGCTGTCACATTCATCGCAGATATTATAACACGGTATGGCGTACCGCATAGCATCATCACCGACAATGTCACAAATTTTGCAAAGGGAGCACTGGCACGTTTCTGCGCAACAAGTGGCATCCGGCTGGACCTAGCGTCCGTTGCCCACCCGTAGTCAAATGGCCAGGTCGAGCGAGCAAACGGCCTCATCCTCTCCGGCATCAAGCCCTGACTGGTCATGCCACTGGAGCGTTCGGTCGGTTGCTGGATCGACGAGCTGCCGGCCGTCCTCTGGAGTTTTCGCACTACCCTAAACAAATCGACCGACTTCACCCCTTTTTCCTTGTATATGGTGCCGAGGCCGTCATCCCAACTGACATCGAGTTCGACTCGCCTCGAGTCACCATGTACACGGAGGCGGAAGCCAAGGAAGCACGAGAAGATGGCGTTGACCTGCTGGAAGAGGGTCGGCTATTAGCTCTCAGTTGGTCCGCCATCTATCAGGAGGGTCTGCGCCGCTACCACAGCTGGAAGGTCAAGCCAAGATCTTTCCAAGAGGGCGATCTTGTGCTCCGGCTGATCCAGTGAACAGCTGGCCAGCACAAGCTCTCGGCCCCTTGGGAGGGCCCCTTCATCATCAGCAGAGCTTTAGGCAACGACTCCTACTACCTAATCGACGCGCACAAGCCGAAGACACGCAAGAGAGACGATTCTGGCAAGGAGTCGGACCGACCGTGGGACGCCAATCTCCTCCGAAGATTTTACAGTTAAAAAGCAGTACATAGCATGCTACCTTTTGTATTAAGTACGAGACAAGGGGTGCCCCGAGGAGTACTCGGGGACTACCCTCTTTTATCTATGAAAGATAAGTATCACGCATACGATTATGTTGCTACACTTGCTTTCCTCGTCCGGCACCGGGTTCGACCAGTCGGCCCAGGGACTCGCCGCCTCAAGTTATATCTGAAGTTCCACCTGCAGCCAGACAAGTAGTGTGCCGGCACCCAAGCCCCCTCTTGCCAAAAGTCGCAGCTCGAAGGAACGACTGTCCGACTGGCAAGAGCCAAGGGCAGGAAAGGATGCCCACGCGAAAAACGGCTAAGGACTAACGAACTTATATAACACGAGCCGGCGTTCCACCCCGCCAAGCGACTACTAGAGCAGTCGGCTGGCCGGCTTCCCGTTCACCTTGCTGCAAATCTGAAAAATCTCAAGTACTTGCCTTCCCAAAAGGACCAAGTCCTTCTCCGACCACAGACTGCAGAGCAGCTGTCCGGCTGGGAAGGCGGCGGCCAAGGGAAGGCGTCAAAGGAAAAAGCCAAAGGATAAAAAGCAAATATAAACGGAAGCCAAACACATGCATAATATTTACACAAAAGACCTTCAAAAGGCCAGCATTCAACATAGTCTGAATACACCCCCAGTGGGTGGAACTGCGCAAATTTAAAAGATTTTTCAAAGAAGTAACAAGCAGGAAAGCTAGGACGGCGGATCAAGCCAGGGGAACAACATGCGAGTTGGGTAGGTTGGCAGAGTCGGCGGTGTCGGCTGGAGGAGTGACCGGCTAGCGAGTCTCGGCATCGTTGTTGGAAGCACGATCGGGCTGAGGCGGGCTAGTCGCTTCACCATCCGGTGCAGTGTCTTCATCATCCTCTCTCTCATCCTCTTCGCCCTCATCACTGGAGGCAATCTCCTTCGCCGAGTCCTCACCTTCGGCCGGGTTCAGCCCGAACCACTCTTCTGGCACAGCGACGCCGGTGTCATCCACCTCAGGAGCAAAGGCGCTGGTATCGGTATACTCGGCGATCGCCGAGGCGCACTGGATGATAGCCGGCCGCACCGCCTCCAGCTCCTCGTCAGCCTCCTGTTGCCAGGTGCTCAGCTGGTCCAAGTTCATCCCAGGATACCAAGCCCGGACGAACTCCAGAGCCCGCCTAGTGCCGAAGCGGGCCGCTGACGCCTTCCAAGCCTCGAAGCGACCGACTGCGACCTCCAGCCAGTCGGCGGTCTGACTTGGGGTGCGCGGAATCACCTCACCAGGCCAGAGGGCGGCCAGCACTTGCGCTCCGGCGTGCTGAAGATGGCGGAGCATGGAATGGGCCGGCTGCAGACGGGCTTGAAGTCCCAGAAGCTGCTCCTTAAGTGACCTGCTGGCATTCGGCGCAATCTCGGCCCCCGCCTGCCGTCGGGCATCGCGGTAGGCCTTGATGGCTTGGGTGGCGGCGGCTGAGTAGCTGGGGAAGTAATCTGCACAAAGAGGAAAGCAGTGACACAAAATCAAAAAAGTGAATCAGATAGTAGAAGGCAGGCAAGGAAGCAAAGAAGAAGGCGGCCTACCATCAATCAAGTCTTCCACCCGGCTGTAGCCTCGGCTCAGTGCCTGCCCCATCTCGGCCCAGTTTTCCGCCTCGGTCCCGTACTCGGCTTTGAGGGCGGCCTCGCTGTCCTGCGCCGCCTTCAGGGCCGCCTTGTGGCTCTCCTCCTGGTCGGCCAGCTTCTTGGCCAGGCGGTCACGCTCTTGAGCCAGGGCGGTGCACTCGGCCTCCTTGGCACGAAGGGCAGTCTGGGCTCCGCTCAGCTGGCTCCTCAAGTCGGCATTGGCCCCTGCAATATAAAGAAAGAAGTCATCAGGAAAAGATCCGACCCGACACTCGGTAGTCGGCCCGAATCTCAGGGACTACACCCAGTCGGTGCGCTGACGTGCCCCCACTTACAAGAAAAACGAAGCGCGTACTCTGGCTTGCGGTCAGATCAGAGGCTTTCTGATTCAACTCATGGGCCTGGGAGTTGAAGGCCACCATGCGGAGGTTGTGGTACTCTTGCAGAGAAGACAAAGGACGTGAGTAAGAACAAGATGGTAATCAAACTTTCCAATAAGTTCCAAGCCGCCTACTCAGCAGCCGGCTAGGAACTCGGGGACTACACCCAGTGGGTGCGCTGACGCGCCCCCACGGAAGAAATTAAAAGCAATCAAAGGAGCAGGAGGACTCACCCGAATAACCGACCGCGTCGTGAGAAACTCCTGGGTGTACTGCTTCAGCGCGGTGGCTTGGGCCTGAAGCTAGTTCCGGACGTCCTGCGCCGCCACATTCAGCACGGCTGTCCCGCCGCCCGACGTCAACCCGGACGAGCTGTCACTGGCCGCCTCTATGTCCTGGGCCGACGAGCGGCGTCCACAGTCTTCTGCGCGTCCAGCACTGAAGTCGCCTTCTCCACGCGCCAGCAAAGCGGTGACGAGATCACAAGATCCCCTCCCATGGTCGGCTCATCCCCAGCCGGCTGCGCTGGCGGCACTTCAGGATGGCCTCCTCGGTCCGCTCCAGTCGGCGACAATGGCGCCGCCTCCCTCTCCATCTCCGGCTAGCCGCGGCTGGCCTCCTCCAACGGGGGCACATGGGTGTCAGGAGCCGCGGCGCGGAGGGGAATGACGAACTACGGAGGCTGGTTCTGCAGGGCCTCCGCCTTCCTCTCCGCATCCGTGGCCTCCGCTTGGGCCTTGGCGGCCGCGACGGCTCGCGCCTCCACCGACTTCTGCTCCGCCTCCCGAGTCGCCCTCCGCTCCTCCGCCTCCCGCTCGTCCCGCGCTTCTCGCGCGTTCCGCTCCATCGCCTCTAGGAGGTCGGCGCGGGGATCTACCCGGTGCGAGCTTGAAGACCCTCCTACGGCTCCGACTATGGAGGCGGCCGGGGCTCGCCCAAGGGAAAGAGGGGCCCTGTTTGATAAATTGAGAAAAGGGTTTGGAAAAACATCAACCGAAGAAGAAGAAAAAAGAAAGGCATGAGAACAGCGACACTTACGCTGAGACCGCCTGCAGCTGCTTCACCACCTTGCGGAAGCGGGCTGCCTTCACGGTCGCCTCGTCCCGTTTGGTCGCCGCCGCGGTACTCTTGGGCTTCTTCGGCCGACTGCCGAATTGGGTCGACGCGGCCCGACGCTTCTACGCGCTGCCGGGCAGTTGGCCCGGCGGATGGGCCCGCACCATGGTGATCGGGCGCCGGCCGGCAGCGTGCGATGACTTCGGCCTCGTCGTCATCTAGTCAGTCCTCGAGGTTGCCCCCGAGCCCGGACCCGCATGCGTCGCTGCCTTCCCCCGCGACGTCGTCTTCCATAGCAGCTGCCCCAAGGTCTGGGTCGTCTACATCGTCCATCATACGGTCGGGAAGGAACTGGCGTTCCACCCCTGCGGCCCTGGCTGCTAGCGGAAGCACGGGGTTCTGCCAAAGAAAGGCCGGCTGGTCAGGAGTCGGCCACCATGAACTCGGCAACAAGCAAAGATAAAGAGGAAGAGAAACTTACCACCGGCGGAGGATTGGCGCGAGAGTATGACACCTTGCCATACTGCCACTCCTTGGTGAGCTTGCAGTTGGAAATGTAGTTCACCATGTAAGACACCTCGGCGTGAGGCATCTCCTTGGTGCTTAGCCGGCACGGGTCGAAGCGGCCGCTCATCTGGCAGATCATATGAGGTCGGCCCTGGAGCGGGAGCACCCGGCGCTCCAGGAAGGCGGCCACCAGGTCAGCCTCGGACAGGCCCTTCGACTGGATCATCACCCGGAGCTGGGCAACAGAGGCGGACCCGCCCGGAGACAGCAGCCTGGACCGGAAGGACCATGAAGGCTGCCTCCCAGCCGGCGGGCCGGCTATGTAAGCCGACAGGTTGACGAAGTCGCCCTGCGGAGCAATATTCTTCACATAAAAGTAGGACTTGTGCCAGAGCTTCACCAACTCGATCAGCGGGATGAGCGGAAACAGGTTGTTGTCGCTCGCCCTCCGCATGGCGATGAAAGCACCGCATGGGGCGGGCACGCCCGCGACGACGGTGCCGAGCTTGCACTGAAAGAACTCTCCCCACAGTTCAAGAGTGGTGAGGACGCCGAGAAAACCCTCACACTGGGTGATGAAGGCCGACAGCAGCATCACCGCGTTGGGAGTGAGGTGATGCGGCTGGAGATGATAAAATTCAAGGAACGAGCGGAGGAACCCGCTCGCCGGCAGGCCGAAGCCACGCAGGTAGTGCGAGCGGAAGATTACCCGCTCGTCCTCTTCCGGCGCCGGCGAGATTTCCCTCTCCGGCGCGAGGCGGACCCGCACAAGATCCGCGCCCGGCAACCGCCGCGTTTGACAGAGGAAGTCGACGTGGTCGTCGTGGACGTTGGAGCCGTCCTAGGAGCTCGACAACGCCAAGGGAATGGCGCGCCGGCGAGAAAGGTGTAGCGAAAGGAGGGTGCACAACCCAACTACGACGAAGCAACGGCGAGCCAAGAAGATTGGCAGGAAGGCCGAGTGGTGGCAGGTAGCTGTTGTGACAAGAGGAGGAAGAAGAAGGAGGGGGCAGAGCGAGGGAGAGCGCGCGAGTGTTTGGCGCTCCCCTCCTCTCCCCCTACTTATAGCCTCGTGCGGCGAAGCCGAGGAGGCAGGATGTGGGGGGGATGTGGGATTAACTGCACCCACTCCCCCATGCATCGTGATTATTGCGCCATTATGGTGTGGGGAAACCGTCGCTGGGGCACGCGCGGTCCGTCCAGGCCGCAGAAGATCCGCGCGTGGGCCAAGGCCCTGTAGTGGCGGGCCCCAGACTGCGGCGGCGTCCCGTTGCGCACGTGGGCTGGTAGGCCCCTCCAGCCGGAGGATGCCACGTCGCTGCATCCTCCCGTTCCTCATCGTTGTTTTCTTTGGGTGAGCCCACCATGTATATATCGTGTGATGAAGTAGCTGTCCAGCGTCCTGTGGGCGGTGGTTCCTGTTTCTCTCCTACATCGTCGTCCATATCGTCGATGTCTTCGGAGTCGAAATCAAGCATGTTGGCTAAGTCGTCGACAGTGGCTATTAAGTGGGTGGTGGGTGGGGAACGAATTCCTTCATCGTCCGCTTCCCACTCGAGCCAGACATAGTTCGGCCGAGGGTCTCCTGACAAGGAGAGATACCTCAATGAATCTAGCACATCGCCCAAGGGCGATGTGCTGAAAAATATCCAGGGAGGTAAACTCCATGATCGGTGCCCAATCAGATTGGATAGGCACGGACGCAGGCGGTTCGAAGCCTGTGGCCGGGGACGAATCCAAGGGTCCGGTAACACATGTCTCATAGGAGGTGAAGTTAGTATTCGGCTCTATCGCCACTGAGTGTGCGGCCTCCGTGGCGGGGTCCATCCACCCATCCTCGGATGGCACGATCTGCTCCGGATTGAGGGCCGGAGTAACCGCAGGTGCGATCTCCTGAACACCGTCCGATGGCAGAGCTAAGTCATCCTCGTCGTGACTGTGCGGCATGCCTGACACGAGCTCGAATCTGTCGAAGATCAAGTCTCCACGGATATCGGCAGTGTAGTTCAAGCTTCCAAATCTAACCTGATGGCCAGGGGCGTAGCTATCGATCTGCTCTAGATGGCCAAGCGAGTTGGCCCGCAGTACGAAGCCGCCGAATATGAAGATTTGTCCGGGGAGAAAAACCTCACCCTGGATCGCATCGTTGCCGATGATCGAAGGAACCATCAAGCCTTTACGTGACGACACAGTGTAACTCTCAATGAAAGAACCAATGTTGGTGTCAAAACCGACAGATCTCGGGTAGGGGGTCCCGAACTATGCGTCTAAGGCGGATGGTAACAGGAGGTAGGGGACACAATGTTTACCCAGGTTCGGGCCCTCTCGATGGAGGTAATACCCTACTTCCCGCTTGATTGATCTTGATGATATGAGTATTACAAGAGTTGATCTACCATGAGATCGTAGAGGCTAAACCCTAGAAGCTAGCCTATGATTATGATTGTTCTTGTCTTACGGACTAAACACACCGGTTTATATAGACACCGGAGGAGGCTAGGGTTACACAGAGTCGGTTACAAGGGAGGAGATCTACATATCCGAATTGCCAAGCTTGCCTTCCACGCAAAGGAGAGTCCCACCCGGACACGGGACGAAGTCTTCAATCTTGTATCTTCATAGTCCAATAGTCCAGCCAAAGTATATAGTCCGGCTGTCCGTGGACCCCCTAATGCAGGACTCCCTCACAAGTCACATGTGATTTCGCCCCCTTCTTGCTTTAACATTTCTTCCCACATTATTGGTTGTCATAGGTCTTAGGTTGACCCCAATATGCTAAATCATGCAGGTTACAAAATAATAACATATTTTTAAATTATTTCATATGCCTATTCGTTGTGTGAGGTTGAGTTTTCTCTTTTGCGTGGCGACAATGGTTCGTTCAAGTCAGCAGTCATCATCCATGCCACTTTCACTTTTGGGCTTATTCACACTAACGACGAGCCCATGTGGTGCCTATCCCGAGCATGGGGTTCTCCATAGACAGAAATGCCCCGCCGCCTCAGGCCATGGGGAAACAAAACACTCCAGTCATGTGTGGTTGCATCCCTTCTTGCTTTAACATTCCTATCCCACATTATTGGTTGTCATAGGTCTTAGATTGACCCCTATATTCCAAACCATGCAGGTTATAGAATAATAACATATGTCTAAATTGTTTCATATGTCTTTTCGATGGGTGAGGCCAAATTGTTTTTTTGTGTGGTGACAATGGTTCGTTCAAATAGCTAATCATCATGCACGACTCTTTCCCTGTTGGCCTTATTCACACTAACGGCGACCCCATGTGGTGCGTCTCCCGAGCATGTGGTTCTCCATACACAAAAATGCCACGTTGCCTCTGGCCATGGGGAAACAAAATTCTCCAGTCATGTGTGGTTGTGCCCCCTTCTTGTTTTAACATTCATATGCCAAATCATGTGAGTTCGAGTTTTTTTCCTTTTGCGTGGTGACAATAGTTCATTAAAGTCACCAATCATCATCCATGGCTCTTTCTCTTTTGCGCTTAATCACAGTAACGACAACCCCATGTGGTGCCTCTCCCGAGAATGGGGTTCTCCATAGACAAAAATGTCCCGCCGCCTCATGCCATGGGGAAATAAAACGCTCTAGCCACGTGTGGTTGCGCCCCATCTTGCTTTAACATTCCTCCACCACATTATTGTTTTTCATAGGTCTTAGGTTGTGACGCCCGGATAATCTAGCTACAGTAAACCTGTGCTAATGATGCCACGTCACCTCCGTTACTGTTTCTAATCATTTGTTAGTTTAAAACCGATTCAAAAATCAATTCACAATATGGCAAACAACAAAAGTTTCAAACATTCAAACTAAAATGTCCAAAGTGAACAAAATAATGCATAGGTAATCATGGTGGAGAAACCACACTTTTCTAAAATATTTAAATATTATTAGGCGAATAAAACAATAGAGAAAACTATTAATTAAATGCTTTTAAATATCAAATAATTACGAAACTATTTTATTTTGGGTAACAAGTTAATGTGGCAGTGACATATTTAGTAACAACAAATTAGGTTCCATTGTGGTATTTTTCTGAAACAAAAATAAAAGGTAACTAAAATAAAAGAAAAAAGAAAAAGTAAAAATAAAATAAAACAATAAAAGAAAAGGGAAAAGAAAATGGAGGACCTAACCTACTGGGCCGTTTGGCCCACCTAACTAAAACATGCCCAGCTCACCCCATAGCCATCTTCAATCTTCTATTAGAAGGCTCGGTGGCCGCCGTTGGCTCGTACACGCCGCGGATCCTCCACACGTCGTGCATCCGCCGCCTCCCCGCGTGGATAAGATGACCCCTCCTCACTCCGTGGCAAACCCTAATCCCCTTTGTCCTTTCCACCTCGTCGCTCTCCTCGGCAACACACGCGCCCGCCGCTGTCGTCGTCGCCGCCTTGTCGTTACCGTGTCAACTGAGCTCCTCGTGCCTCGGGGTGATGTCCAGGAGCCACGTCTTCTACGTCTACATCGATTCCGAGGAGAAGCTCGCACAGGGGATCACCACCGCACCGGGATCGAGTTGTTCCCCTTCTTTGCATTGTAGTCGATCTGCTTCGAATACTGCCGCTATGGTGCCTCTCCCCGCTCCACCAGGCATCTCCTCGAGTTCACTGTGAGGCCCGCTTCCTCCGTGCCTCTTCCCGAGCACGGATTCAAGCTTGAGCACGTTCCCCTACAACCACCGTAGCTCGCCGTCCGCCATGTCCCACCCGAGCTCCTGCGTGTTGTTCCTCCTTGCGTGCTACTGCCCTTGCGTAGATGCTGCTCCCGTTGCTCTTTGCTAGGACCACCACCGTGGCCCGCTGCTACTTTCTGCTGCTGCTCTCGTACGCTACTGCTCCTGCCGAGACGCTCCGCCCGCGATGCCTTGCCACTGATGCCCACTCACGCCGTGCTCTCCTGCGCCAACCACCCGCACCCGCGCGCCTCCTATTCCCGCCTGCAGCGCCGCCCTCGCTCGCCCGCCGGTGCTCGCTACCACCAGCGCCCTGGGCGCGCGTCGACCATGCCCCGCCCGTGCGCCCCCGCTCCAGCGCCTCGCCCAGCCTGCTGCGTCGTCCCCTGCTAGCCGTCGCGCCCCGGGCAGCCCCGACTGCGCCCCCGACTCGCCTCCCGCCCTTGGCCTCGCGTGGCCGCGCCTGCCTACGCGTGGCCGCGCCCGTCGTCTCCTGCGGCCGGCCACCACCGCCGCTGCCTGCCGCCCGAGTACCGCCGGCACCAGCGCCTCTGTGCGTGCGTGCACAGCCGCGGCCAGAGCCGGCTGTGTCACCGCCACATGGGGCCGGCCCTAATTAGTTTAGAGTCTAATCCCCCTTTTCTTTTTTAAAAAAAGAAAACAAAACCCCCTTGAGTATGACTAGTGGGCCCCGCCCTATAAAAGAATAAAAAAGGAATTACAAAATAATAATTATTTAATTAACTAATTAGTTAGTAGTTTAATTAAATTAACTTAATTGACTAACATGTTAGACTAATCAGTCCATGACACTTGGCCCCACTGCCAGCTTTGACTAGTCAACAGTCAACACTTTGAGTGTTGACTGCTGAGTCAGCACCCCTCTGGTTCCACATGTCATGGACTCTGGCTAGAGTAGTAATAGGTGACAAAAGTATTCTGTCTTTATTTCGAATTGTAATAATTCCAGAAATTCAATAAAACTTTGACAAATCATAGAAAATAAACCGTAGCTCGGATGGAAAAACTTTGTACATGAAAGTTGCTCAGAACGATGAGATGAATCTGAATATGCAGTCCGCCACACATCCCTAGCATAGCGAACACGCAGCTTTCCCCCTCTGGTTCATCTGTCCGAAAACGCGAAACACTGGGAATACTTTCCCAGATGTTTTCCCCCTTAACCGGTACCACCTCGTACCGTGTAAGGGCACACCTAGCATCACGCTTTGTCATATCATGCATCGTCATGCATTTGTTTGTATTATATTATTATTTCGTCCCCCTCTTCTCTCACTAGACACAGAGACTGACGCCGCTGCTACCTAGTACGACTACGGTGTTGACGACCCCTCTCTCTTGCCAGAGCAACCAGGCAAGCCCCCCCTTGATCACCAGATATCGCCTACTCTCCTCTATACTGCTTGCATTAGAGTAGTGTAGCATGTTATTGCTTTCCGTTAATCCTATCCTGATGCATAGCCTGTCCGTGCTACTACTCTTGTTACCTTTACCTGCAATCCTAATGCTTAGTATAGGATGCTAGTTTATCATCAGTGGCCATACATTCTTGTCCGTCTGCCATGCTATACTATCGGGCCGTGATCACTCGGGAGTTGATCACGGGTATATACTTATACATAATATATGATACTTGTGATGACTAAAGACGAGTCGGCTCGTAGGAGTACCCGCGAGTGATTCACGGATTGGGTCCGAAAGGACATTTGTCCCGACGGCCCTCTGAGTGGATCTTTGTGGCGAAGCAACAAGGCAGGTTGAGACCACCTAGGAGAGAGGTGGGCCTAGCCCTAGTCGGCGTTTGCGGTTATTTCAAGATAACACGTTTAACAAGATCTTGGTATTTGATCTGAGTCTGGCTACTGGCCTATACACACTAACCATCTACGCGGGGACAGTTATGGGCACTCGACGTCGTGGTATCAGCAGAAGCCTTCGTGATGTCAGCGACTAAGAGGCGCATGCCAGATTGGAACATAAGCCTGCTCTTGTATTAAGGGGGCTAGTTCTGCTTCCGGCCGCCCTCGCAATGTGCAGGTGTGCAATGGGAGATGGGCCCAGACCCCTGCGCCATAGGATTTAGATCGGCATGCTGACCTCTCTGTTGTGCCTAGGTAGGGCTGCGACGTGTTGATCTTCCGAGGCCAGGCATGACCCAGGACAGTGTGTCCGGCCAAATGGGATCGAGCGTGTTGGGTTATGTGGTGCACCCCTGCAGGGAAGTTAATCTATTCGAATAGCCGTGATCTTCGGTAACAGGACGACTTGGAGTTGTACCTTGACCTTATGACAACTAGAACCGGATACTTAATAAAACACACCCTTTCAAGTGCCAGATACAACCGGTGATCGCTCTCTCACAGGGTGACGAGGGGAGGATCATCGGTAGGATTATGCTACACGATGCTACTTGGTGAACTTACCATCTACTCTCTTCTCCTGCTGCAAGATGGAGGTTACCAGAAGCGTAGTCTTCGATAGGACTAGCTATCCCCCTCTTATTCCAGCATTCTGCAGTTCAGTCCACATATGATACCCTTATTCCATTTGATACGAATGCATACATATGTAGTGTAGCTCCTTGCTTGCGAGTACTTTGGATGAGTACTCACGGTTGCTTTGCTCCCCCTTTTCCCCCTTCCTATACTCGATTGCTGCGACCAGACGTTAGAGTCCAGGAGCCAGACGCCACCGTACTACTACTACTCGGGAGGTGCCTACTACTATGTGAAGCCCGCTGATGGCGACCAGGAGTAGTTAGGAGGATCCCAGGCAGGAGGCCTGCGCCTCTTTCAATCTGTATCCCAGTTTGTGTTAGCCTTCTTAAGGCAAACTTGTTTAACTTGTGTCTGTACTAGCTATTGTTGCCTCCGCTGACTCGTCTATGATCGAGCTCTTGTATTCGAGCCTTCGAGGCCCCTGGCTTGTAATATGATGCTTGTATGACTTTTTTTATTTGTAGAGTTGTGTTGTGATATCTTCCCGTGAGTCCCCGATCTTGACCTACACGTTTGCGTGTATGATTAGTGTACGATTGAATCGGGGGCATGACAAGTTGGTATTAGAGCCGACTTCCTGTAGAAATCCCCCTTTCACACTCCTTGGGCGAAGTTGAGTCTAGTCGATGAAAATTGTTTTACTAACTTGGCTGTGCGGCCCATGGGCCCACGTCGCCATTGAGTGGTATTAGGGTCTTTTACTCCTCGTCTATACTCTGGGACTCTGATCTCTCTTCTATTTGGGTGAAATGATTTTTACTAACTCTGACTCTAGGTCTCGTAATTACTTCCTCCCGGAGAGCCCCTCATTCCAGATGATTGCTTGGAGCGCCAAAGGACTCCGAAGATATTCTCCAATGTTATCTCGAGAACTTGTGCTCATTGCGATTGCAATTCCCTTCCACCGTCAACCCCTATAGATAACTACATGCACTTTCCATTCTTACATTAGTCCCCAGTTGCTCTTGTTATTACAAGATACCCCGAAATACTCGTTGTTGTTTCAAGATTACTTTGTGCCTACTGCCTTGCAGTTCCTTGATGCCGGAATACACCTACAAATTAATCCTCACACTTATCGAGCATATGCTCATTCCCAGTTGTTCTTGTGTTTCACAAAAGTCTTCAAAATACTATTTGATCCTCCAAAAATCCTCAATAGCTTATTGCTCTGCAATACTTGTCTGCTTGCATTATGGATGCTTTCCATATGTATGGCAATATTCGTTAGTATCCGTAGACACTGTCATTCCGATCCTATTGATTCAACATGAGTGCGAATGCACGCAATCATTAGTTGATCCTTTAAATTATCTTTCTGGCTCAGACGTCATTTGGACATGAGCTTGTTCTCGACCAATCTATTTGCCGTCAATTGTACCCTTAGGTCTATTGAACTTATCCACCCTTGATCAGAGCGTCTGCTTCTGATCCTTTGATTTGGAAATCATAATTCCTTTGATATCTAAGCATCGAATCATTCAGATGTTCTATAATCTGATGCCCTTGCATTCTTTCTTCAACTAGTTGTGTGCCGATGCTCACATCAGCTCCGCTATGGACCCTCAGACCATTTGTTGGATTACTATTTGACAATGTCCTTCATATTCAAGTAACCTAGTGAGCCTTTCCACGGATATATATATAAAGCCTTTGGTAAATTGTATCCTCTACTTTCTCAACCATGCTTTGTTTTCGAGCTGGTGGTATTTACTATTGAAGCTTGTGGTATATGTTTCCACGATACCCTGACGGGTTGAACCTATGCCTTCCTTATTATGTGTGAACTCGAAGGTTTTCACGAGTCATAGTCTTCTGGTATTTAGCTAGATAAAATTTCTACACTACAGCTTCATCAAAAGCGAGAAGTAAAATGAAAGGTTATGCATGGAAGAAGTGGGAGTCGACCTTGAGCCTTTGCGTTCATGCCCATGGACCCAATATGAAACTTATCATCGAAGCTTCTTGTAAATGATAATAATCCCCTTATTATAAGTTCGTCCTGTATCTATGTTTGGTCCTTTGCAATCATGGCTCCGACCATATTTTCTCCTTAATACCATTTCTCGGACAAGTTGAAGTACTTGTCTTGTGCAGATCATTGCACCTATCCAACCTTTACTTTGATCTACTGTCGAGTATTACACTATGATATCTCGAGATTATCATGGAACTGCATAACCTCTTATGAGTTCTTCATCAGGTGCTACCTTCTCACTGATTCCAATTTTTCATGGGCTCTGAGTTACTAAACACTTAAAGACACCGATAACTGACTCAAGTCCGCACTATGATTAAACAACTCTTGATAACCTTCATTACTTATGAGTTTGAACTCGATCACGTCATTCCTAGCCTGCTTGGCTATATCCTTGTCGTGCCGATTTTAATTGTGCTACCTGGTCCTTCTTCCCGGAGCATAGTTTTTGATGATGAGCTAAGCTTACCTCGATTTTCCTCATGATATCATTTTGCCTTGGACAACAATCTTGATTTCGAGTTTGTGTTGTATATGTGGTTCCAATAATCTTTCGCTGCATCACTCATGTTGCTTGATGTAGTCATTGTTTGATTGCTTCTTCGTGGAGCCTCTCGACAAAATTTGTCATGATCATTATCAACATCTTGACTCCTTCTAGGATATCAGTCGAATTCATGATGAGAAATACCATCCTTGCCCTTGATGATTTGTCTTATCATCGGCCACTTTATTGCCTTACCTCCAACACAAACATGATCCTATTTTGTGTTATACCTTGAGTTCCTTGCTATCCAGCATTTGTTCTTCTTTACCTTGGAATATTACCATCTTTTATGTCAAGTATGTTGTGAGAATTTCACCACCTCTTATGAATTATTGATGCAAGTGATGCTTCTCACCATCACCATTCTTTTCATGGCCCCCGTGTTCCAACTGGAATACCGACAAATGGATTGTGATGTGAAAAATTCAAAACTTCTAGCAACCCTATTTCTTGTAAGTTAATGAACGATAGATACATTCTTTGTGTATTGGATATCGAATCACCCTTCTATCATTGATCTTGCTACCTAAGCCCATAATTCGGGTGCACCGTTCAACCAATGTTTAAATTGTGTATGTTTTCCTTGAGCATACATCATTATATCATTTGATCTGACCAATGTTATCTCCTTGTTCACATAATTGTGGAAATCCATCTTTTGGAAATCTCGATGAATTGTCGCTAAATTCATCAGCTGCCTCCTCACCCTCTCCTTGTTTTAATGTTGAACCCTTGTTTTGGAACTCGCTTCCATAGTTCATTTTCCCGAGAATCTTACAATGTCGTCTCGTCAAATTGTGCCGCACCTTTTCTTCTCAGGCATCCTAAGTCTGAGGTACCGTGACACCAATCAGATCTAAATCTCGGTCAAATATGATGGTTAGAACATTTTTCCAAGAGTCATAACATCGGTCCTTACATGGCCCGGTAAGGTGATGTCATCCTAGTACACTTGGCCGGAGGACCTATTGTTATAGTTTCCATTTTAGCAAGGTTAACCATTCTTCCATGAGGAAATTGTAAGACTTATTCTATAAGTTGTTCCTGATGAATCCTTTGTATATCCAAGTCCAACCTTTGCTTGAAGACCATGTCAATGATATCTCGAAGCATGCCTGCGGTACTCTGATTTTTTTAACAAGAACATTTGAAGCCCAATGCTAAATGATTCTTGCTCAATTATCCAAACACCGTTGTATGGGTAATTTCATGAAATTTCTCTCCCCTACCTAAAGAGTTTTCTACCTTATATCCTGTCATGGATATCATGCTTGGGTTGTCCTTGGAAAGGATATACCCTTGAATATGTGTTTAAACACATTTTCCTTTCCATTGTTCTGTTTAATCTGATAATCACATTTTCCTTTCCATTGTTTTGTTTAACCTTCTTGAGGTTTATATGATCTAAGCAGTAATAAGTCACTGCTTTTGTAAGCACCTCAGTGTACAACTCTATCAGTAAGAACCTGTTACTATTGTTGATGACATTCCGGTAACCACCGATGGACGAGAACTTTGCCTATTGGTCCGCCTCGTTTCAATGAGCAGGAAAATGGTTCTCTTCATCCCCCACCCTTGGTACCAATGTTGTTGCCGACATAACTGACAGACTATCCTCTGACGTGCCATGCTTACATGATCGTGCAAGATGTCAGCCCCCTTTCTACCTTGAACCACATGGTGGGCCCATAACCCACATTTCCACAGGATCGAAACCTGACTCTCCTGTACACCCTGTTGCCAAAGTTATTCCTAGAGCTTGACTCGTATGTAGTTCACGAGCCACCTGCCTAGTGATCTATTTTGGTATCAAACGCAATATTTATTTCCATTCCTCTGAACCCCTTTCACATTTCGTATCAAGCATCGAACGATTGCCTATGTGCTTGAAACTTCTTATTGTACCTTCGAACTTTACTCTCGATGTGTTTTAATTGTTCAACTCGAGAGGTACTCATATGCTCATGCATGGGTTAATCCCAGATTATTACCCTTATAGCATTCTGTCATTCCCGATCTACCCCGTTACCTATTCATAAGTACGAAGGAACCCCCGAAGAAAGGATGACGACTTCATAATGATGACCTGAATCAGTGGAATGAAGACATCAATGTGATGGATCGATCTCTTCGAGAAGATCAGCCAAGATTGAGGAGATCAGTAGAATTTCGTAACCAGACCTTTCCCCCGTACTCTACCTCTTAAATCTCGGGACAAGATTTCTTGTAGTGGAGGAGAATTATGACGCCTGGATAATCTAGCTACAGTAAACATGTGCTAATGATGCCATGTCACCTCCTTTACTGTTTCTAATCTTTTGTTAGTTCAAAACCGATTCAAAAATGAAGTCAAAATATGGCAAACAACAAAAGTTTCAAACATTAAAACTAAAATGTCCAAAGTGAACCAAATAATGCATAGCTAATCATGGTGGAGAAACCACACTTTTATAAAATATTTAAATATTATTAGGCGAATAAAACAATAGCGAAAACTATTAATTAAATGCTTTTAAGTATTAAATAATTACGAAACTATTTTATTTTGGGTAACAAGTTAATGTGGCAGTGACATATTTAGTAACATCAAATTAGGTTCCATTGTGGTATTTTTCTGAAAAAAGGTAACTAAAATAAAACTAAAAAGAAAAAGTAAAAATAAAATAAAACAATAAAATAAAAGGGAAAAGAAAACGGAGGACCTAAGCTACTGGGCTGTTTGGCCCACTTAACTAAAACATGCCCAGCCCACCCCATAGCCATCTTCAATCTTCTGTTCACAGAAGGCTCGGTGGCCGCCGTTGGCTCGTACACGCCGCAGATCCTCCACACGTCATGCATCCGCCGACTCCCCGCGTGGATAAGATGACCCCTCCTCACTCCCTGGCAAACCCTAATCCCCTTTCCCCTTTCCCCTTTCCACCTTGTCGCTCTCCTCGGCAAGACACGCGCCCGCCGCTACCGTCGTCGCCGCCTTGTCGTTACCGTGTCAACTGAGCTCCTCGTGCCTTGGGTGATGTCCAAGACCCACGTCTTCTACGTCTACATCGACTCCGAGGAGAAGCTCGCACAGGGGATCGCCACCACACCGGGATCGAGCTGTTCCCCTTCTCTGCATCGTCGTCGATCTGCTCCGAATACTGCCGCTACGTTGCCTCTCCCCGCTCCACCGGGCATCTCCTCGAGTTCACTATGAGGCCCGCTTCCTCCCCGCCTCTTCCCTAGCTCGGATTCGAGCTTGAGCATGTTCCCCTACAACCACTGTAGGTCGCCGTCCACCATGTCTGAACCGAGCTCCTGCGTGCTGTTCCTCCTTGCGTGCTACTGCCCTTGCGTAGATGCTGCTCCCGTTGCTCTTTGCTAGGACCGCTACCGTGGCCCGCTGCTACTTTTTGCTGCTGCTCTCGTACGCTGCTGCTCCTGCCGAGACGCTCCGCCCGTGATGCCTTGCCACTGCTGCCCACTCCCGCCGTGCACTCCTGCGCCAACCACCCGCGCCCGCGCGCCTCCCATTCCCGCCTGCAGCGCCACCCTCGCTCGCCCGCCGGCGCCCGCTACCACCAGCGCCCTGGGCGCGCGTCGGCCACGCCTCGCCCGTGCGCCCTCGCTCCAGCGGC
>NC_057794.1:530510713-530525560 GCF_018294505.1 Triticum aestivum
TGCTAGCCGCCGCGCCCCGGGCAGCCCCGACTGCGCCCCGACTCGCCTCCCGCCCTTGGCCTCGCATGGCCGCGCCCGTCGTCTCCTGCGGCCGGCCACCACCGCCGCTGCCTGCCGCCCGAGTACCGCCGGCACCAGCGCCTCTGTGCGTGCGTGCACAGCCACGACCAGAGCCGGCTGTGTCACCGCCACATGGGGCCGGCCCTAATTAGTTTAGGGGCTAATCCCCCTTTTCTTTAAAAAAAGAAAACAAAACCCCCTTGAGTATGACTAGTGGGCCCTGCCCTATAAAAGAATAAAAAAGGGATTACAAAAAAATAATTATTTAATTAACTAATTAGTTAGTAGTTTAATTAAATTAACTTAATTGACTAACATGTTAGACTAATCAGTCCATGACACTGGGCCCCACTGCCAGCTTTGACTAGTCAACAGGCAACACTTTGAGTGTTGACTGCTGAGTCAGCACCCCTCTGGTCCCACATGTCATGGACTCTGGCTAGAGTAGTAATAGGTGACAAAAGTATTCTGTCTTTATTTTGAATTGTAATAATTCCAGAAATTCAATAAAACTTTGACAAATCATAGAAAATAAACCGTAGCTCGGATGGAAAAACTTTGTACATGAAAGTTGCTCAGAATGACGAGACGAATCTGAATATGCAGCTCGTTCGTCCGCCACACATCCCTAGCATAGCGAACACGCAACTTTCCCCCTCCGGTTCATCTGTCCGAAAATGTGAAACACCAGGAATACTTTCCCGGATGTTTTCCCCCTTAACCGGTACCACCTCGTACGCGTAAGGGCACACCTAGCATCACGCTTTGTCATGTCATGCATCGTCATGCATTTGTTTGTATTATATTTATTGTTTCTTCCCCCTCTTCTCTCGCTAGACACCAAGACCGATGCCCCTGCTACCCAGTACGACTACGGTGTTGACGACCCCTCTCTTTTGCCAGAGCAACCAGGCAAGGCCCACCTTGATCACCAGATATCGCCTACTCTCCTCTATACTGCTTGCATTAGAGTAGTGTAGCATGTTATTGCTTTCCGTTAATCCTATCCTGATGCATAGCCTGTCCTTGCTACTACTGTTGTTACCTTTACCTGCAATCCTAATGCTTAGTATAGGATGCTAGTTTATCATCAGTGGCCATACATTCTTGTCCGTCTGCCATGCTATACTATCGGGCCATGATCACTCGGGAGGTGATCACGGGTATATACTTGTACATAATATATGATACTTGCGATGACTAAAGACGGGTCGGCTCGTAGGAGTACCCGCGAGTGATTCTCGGATTGGGTCCGAAAGGACGTTTGTCCCGACGGCCCTCTGAGTGGATCTTTGTGGCGAAGCGACAGGGCAGGTAGAGACCACCTAGGAGAGAGGTGGGCCTGGCCCTGGTCGGCGTTCGCGGTTATTTCAAGATAACACGTTTAACGAGATCTTGGTATTTGATCTGAGTCTGGCTACTGGCCTATACGCACTAACCATCTACGCGGGGACAGTTATGGGCACTCGACGTCGTGGTATCACCCGAAGCCTTCGTGACGTCAGCGACTGAGCGGCGCGCGCCGGATTGGAACATAAGCCTGCTCTTGTATTAAGGGGGCTAGTTCTGCTCTCGGCCGCCCTCGCAACGTGCAGGTGTGCAATGGGCGATGGGCCCAGACCCCTGCGCCATAGGATTTAGACCGACGTGCTGACCTCTTTTTTGTGCCTAGGTAGGGCTGTGACGTGTTGATCTTCCGAGGCCGGGCATGACCCAGGAAAGTGTGTCCGGCCAAATAGGATCGAGCGTGTTGGGTTATGTGATGCACCCCTGCAGGGAAGTTAATCTATTCGAATAGCCGTGATCTTCGGTAACAGGACGACTTGGAGTTGTACCTTGACCTTATGACAACTAGAACCGGATACTTAATAAAACACACCCTTTCAAGTGCCAGATACAACCGGTGATCGCTCTCTCATAGGGCGACGAGGGGAGGATCATCGGTTAGGATTATGCTACACGATGCTACTTGGTGAACTTACCATCTACTCTCTTCTCCTGCTGCAAGATGGAGGTTACCAGAAGCGTAGTGGTCAATAGGACTAGCTATCCCCCTCTTATTCCGGCATTCTGCAGTTCAGTCCACATATGATACCCTTATTCCATTTGATACCAATGCATACATATGTAGTGTAGGTCCTTGCTTGCGAGTACTTTGGATGAGTACTCACGTTGGAGTCCATGAGCCAGACGCCACAGTCGATGGAGACTACTACTACTCGGGAGGCGCCTACTAGTACGTGCAGCCTGCTGACAGCGACCATGAGTAGTTAGGAGGATCCCAGGCAGGCGGCCTGCGCCTCTTTCGATCTGTATCCCAGTTTGTGTTAGCCTTCTTAAGGCAAACTTGTTTAACTTATGTCTGTACTCAAATATTGTTTCTTCCGCTGACTCGTCTATGATCGAGCTCTTGTATTCGAGCCTTCGAGGCCCCTGGCTTGTATTATGATGCTTGTATGTCTTTTTTTATTTGTAGAGTTGTGTTGTGATATCTTCCCGTGAGTCCCTGATCTTGATCGTACATGTTTGCGTGTATGATTAGTGTACAATTGAATCGGGGGCGTCACATAGGTTGACCCCAGTATGAAAATTCATGCATGTTACAGAATAATAACATATTTTTAAATTGTTTCATACGCCTTTTAGTTGCGCGAGGTTGAGTTTTTTTCTTTTGCGTGGCCCTAATGGTTCATTCAAGTCACCAATCATCATCCATGGCTATTTCACATTTGGGCTTAGTCACACTAACGACAACCCCATGTGGTGCTTCTCCCGAGCATGGGGTTCTCCATAGAAAAAAATGCCCCACCACCTCATGTCAAGAGGAAACAAAACGCTTGAGACACATGCTGTTGCACTCCTTCTTGCTTTAGTATTGCTATGCCACATTATTGGTCGTCATATGTCTTAGGTTGACCCTGTATGCCAAATCATGCAGGTAATAACATATTTCTAAATTATTTCATATGCCTTTTCGACATGCAAGGCCGAATTTTTTTCTTTTGTGTGGCGACAATGGTTCGTTCAAGTTACCAATGTTCATCCATGACTCTTTCGCTTTTGGGCTTATTCGCACTAATGACAGCCCCATGTGGTGTCTGTCCCGAGCATGGGGTTCTCCAGAGACAAATATTCCCTGTCACCTCAGGCCATGGGGAAACAAATCACCCAGTAATGTGTGGTTGTGCCCTTCTTGCTTTAACATTCACATCTCACATTATTGGTTGTCATAGGTCTTAGATTGACCCCTATATTCCAAATCATGTAGGTTATAGAATAATAACATATTTCTAAATTGTTTCATATGCCTTTTCGATGTACGAGGCTGAGTTTTTTTGTTTTGTCTGGTGACAATGGTTCGTCAAGTCACCAATCATCATCCAATGGCTCTTTCAATTTTGGGCTTATTTACACTAACAACGACCCCATGTGATGCCTTTCCCGACATTGGGGTTTTCCATAGACAAAAATGACCCAGTACCTCAGGCCATGGGGAAACAAAATGCTCCAGTCACGTGCGGTTGCGCCCCTTCTTGCTTTGACATACCTATCCATTTTTTGTCATAGGTCTTAGGTTGACCCCTATATGACAAATCATGCTGGCTATAGAATAATAAAATAATTCTAAATTGTTTCATATGCCTTTTTGATGTGCGAGGCTGAGTTTTTTTTCTTCTGCGTGACAACTATGGTTCGTTCATGTCACAATCATCACCCATGGCTCTTTCACTTTTGGTCTTATTCACACTAACGGCGAGCCCATGTGGTGTCTCTCCCGAGCATGGGATTCTTTATAGAGAAAAATACCTCGCCGCCTCAGGCCATCAGGAAACAAAATGCTCCAGTCATATGTGGTTGCTCCCCCTCTTGCTTTAACATTCATATCCCACATTATTGATTGTAATAGGTCTTAGGTTGGCCCCTATATGCCCAATCGTACATGTAACTAGATCATTGAAGGCGCGCGTTGCCGCGCCCGTCCATTTTTACAATGGAGTGATAGGAATTACATAAATATCTTGAAGCATGATTACTACCTAGATTCAAGCCACATAGTAACTTCATTGCTTCTACAATTTCAATGAATCCTTACATATAAACTATAAAAATAGACTAAAGTATGAAAATGGCAGTGATCATTACTTCTTGTTTTTTAGCAGGCATCTTTTTGCCACGTCTGGAAAGGCAAACCATTTTGTTGTAACGTCCAAGAACAACCTTGGCCTGACTAACAAAAAGCGACAATTTTAGCATGCTCATATGAGTAAAGAATTCACACATCAAACTTGCAATGACTGGATAGCAGATGATACAAGTTATACTAAAGAGATTAAACTCGCTTAGAATAAAATGCAAGTAAAACTATTACCTAAGGAAGGATATTACTCAATAATAGCAGATACAAGGACCAAAAAAGGACTCCATGGACTAAGGCCAAACAGATTTTCTCTCAAACTGATGTTTGAAAGCGCCTCGGGCCCTCATACTGCCAATGAACGACAATCTAATTGGTAATACAATTGCTATACGAATTATCAGTACTGTAGTGTGTGCACCCCGGCTCAGAGCAATCGGTATACCTTGCATTGCCAGCCCAGAGATCACGTCTTCTGGCAACACACAACATCTTGGTACAGAAAAAACTGCTTTATTGATACTAGGGGAACATAGTTCGATGTTACATCAAGTAGCGAGGCCAAGCGGCACACACGGTGCGGATGAACAATATGTACATTATTTAGTGAACATAAAGGGGCCTCAATCACGAAAACTACGTGGTAGCGGAACGGCGACGAAGCGGGACTCCATAGCACAGGGACACAGATGTGGACACGATCTAGACTTGGGCAGCACTCCGATCCAATGAGACTTTCCTAAAATCTGGCATGACACGCCAGGTCAGTACATGGAATGTACTTGCAAGCTCACAACAAGCATAAACATAATGACAAACAATATCATGATATTTATTCAAATTATCATCAATGCAAAAGCCTATTAGGAATGCAGTGAACATCATCTCGTGAACCAAGTCCCCCGGACTTTCTTACTGAACGGGTTACCTCGTAACCAAACGATGATCTTTCTCGGATCACAAAAGAAACCAACACTTTGGTCTCCACCATCATCATAATTTCTCAACCATCATCTTTCCAACAGTGCTAGGTGGTTATCCTTAGTGTGCATGTTTATTTATAAATGTTGATCCATGGTGTGACCTACTTCCGAGTTGTGTCCATAACCGAGGACATGGCTATCAATAGATCAAATACACTCTGCAGAGGTAGCGCACTGTACCCACACCACGGAATCCATGGCCTCGAACTCCCATTCGGGTGGACTAACGACATTTTGACGAAACCCTCCCATTGCCATGACACTCTCCCGGCCACTCTGACTTACTCCCCACTGGGCTAAGTCCTGGGTGGCCCCATGCCTACCAAAGGCATCAACGGCTACCGTCGTGGCAAAACATAAACGGTCCCAAATGGGGAGAAGGTACCATAACGACAAACGGGCACACAAGGTTATGTCTGCTTATCAGGCCACGGTAACACATGCCCATAACCTTCCCTCGTTGGAGGTACTGACCAGAGGCATGACAACAAACCGAATAAAGACCATTCCATAAAGGCAAATGTGGTTGCACTGGGAAAAACTCGATTCAGTGCCACCATGAACCGATCAATGATACGTTCAAGTTGAATTATTATCAAGTTTAACTTGAAATAAAAATAACAGGTGTCATGATATGCCATGAATATGCAACCATACATCATGCATCACATACTCTCAAAAAATAAACGGATCAACATCATCAAGTATTCTACTAACAATCATCTTCATTAAATCAAATCCATTCCACTCCTCTGGTTATTTTACTTCATCAAATTTAACCATGATATTCACTTAAAATTATCCATTTTCTTACTTAAGAAAATAATAACAAAGCTAGTCATTTCATAATCATTTCATTACCACATAACCTAATATTACTTCTACTGACTTAAACTAACTTAGTTAGTCTCAAACTACTGTAAACTAAGTATCCCAAGCAAAGAAAGTGTTCAACAGAAATAAGTTCATTTAAATGATTTAAATGCACGAGATAAATCATTGTTCAAGTTGGAAAAATCACAAATATTGAGATGGCACCATGAAAATGTTGTTGTGGCTTGCCTTAGTGCAGATGAGGTTCACACTCCTCCTGGTGATCCTTAAGACAAGCTTCGCCTTATGAAATTAATGAAAATAGAGAAGGAAAATATCAAGAATCACTCAAAAATCACCAGAAAATCTAGACAGCAGAGAAAAATACCATTTTGGTGGGCTGCTAGATCTTTTCATTTAGAACACAATGCAAAAAGAATCACTTCATTTGGAGTTAAGGTTAAAAAGTTGTGGCTATTTGAAGTTTCTGGAAAATTTGGAATTTAAATAAAATGACCAGGGGGTGACATCAGTGCCACTCCAGTGCGTACCGCTTTGGCCGTGGGGCTGGGTGGCTAATAGTGGGCCACCACTATCAGGTTTAGGGAGAGAGGGAGAGAAACAGAGGCGGGGCGGCGATGCGCCGACGTTTCTCCGGCGAGGAGAGGTCGGCGGCTAGATCTGGAGGGATAGAAAGCAAGAGGGGGTCAAGGCGCACCTGCCCGTACCCATAGCCTGGCTAGGGGTGGTTGGACGGGGTCGGAACAGGCCTCTCTAGCGGTGGAAGGAAGCAGAGGGCGGCGGAGATGGAGACGACGACGACGTGGGGCTGCACCACGGGATCCAATGGGGTCGGACAACACCAGAGAACCACCAGCAAGCCTCCTAAGAAGTGGACCGAGCTCGGGAGGCCTTGGATTGAGGGGGAGGAGCTATCGGGAGTTGCCGGCGTGCTCGGGTCGGGGCGGAGGCCAGAGGCCTGCCCGACTAGCCTGCAACTTAACTACTGGCTTGTGGAGGTTATGGGAGCGGGTGGTGATGCTCGAGGAGGCTGGGGGTTGCTGTATTTATAGGCGAGTGAGGAGGGGATCGAGCTTCGCCGAAGATCTTTTGGACACGACGCCCGGCAACGAACGACATCAGCGAGAGGGGGAGAATGCGACGCATCTCACGTGGGTACTGAGGGAGGGGGAGACGAGCAGAGGAGCGAGAATGGCGACGAGCACAGTGGCACGACACATTGTTGGCTTGGCCGGGTCGTGCCCGTGCTCGCTGCGGCGAGCTCCGGCGCCGACGAGCACCAACGAGGAGTTAAGGGGGTCGGGACGATGATTGTGGCGATGTTTGGCAAGGCGCGGCAGCCGAGGAAGCGAGCACGAGCTGAACAGAGGCTCAGGCACGCCGCAGACCACGTCGGCCGCATGCCAGCATGCCTGGACGGCATGGTCACCACGTGAACTATGACATCAGGCCGTGCTAAGCCTAAACTTCATGTCTGGCTGGTAGTCCTTAGTGGTTTGAGTGGTTCCAACACTTTGAGTTGACCCTAGGAGCTGTGTGTGCGTGGTTTACCTCATGGTAAGTTTTTGGACAGTAACTTGTGGAGTTAACTGTGAGTGATCCAGTAAGAGTTAAGGGCCGAGCTTTGGGGTTTAACAATCTCTTAGGAAGGCAATGAAGCTCAAGAAAAATCAGCCTCATTGGATCAAGGAAAAATATAGTTGCTGTGTAAAGTGCCTATTCTATCTAGAACAGAAATGATTTTCTGTAGCAAAAATATTACAAAAAGTGATGCAATATTTTTACTCAAGGAGGTGCCCTAGGGTTCAAAGAATACTTGGGAATTTTCTCAGGATTTTAGGAGCAATAAAAATGAGGGTTGGTTTGAAGCATATGTTGCTGACTAGGGCTTTTGATAGAAAATTGAATATTTTTCAATTATGAAAAATATTCCTAGGATTATTCTGGGATTAATCAGAGAGGAAATGATGGTTTGAGGGAGATATGAGCCACTTGGGTGACAATCAATTGGATGCCCAAGTGTTTAAGTCCAACTGAATTGATTCAAAATCCAAATTCAATTCACATGGCAGTCAAAATCAGAAAAAGAAAGGAGGGCAAAAACCAGGCTGTCACATAGTGTAACAAATTTAACAACACAAAGAGCACCAAAAACTGGAATCAAAGCTAAGTCTTCTACTTCTTACTTATCTTTAGCACAAAATTACATAAACAATAAAAACTAGTTGGGTATGTCGAGGAAGAGAAAAAAACTATACTACAGTCAATGGCAGATATAGTTGAACTCAGTGTTACATGATTAAGAAAATTCGTATCCATCTAGATCTCTATATATATTTGCTAAAATTCAAACTAATGGTCACCAAAGGCAGAATTCTCCCTTCGAGATGGAAATAATTTAAAACAATTTTTCTTACAAAAGTAACCTGCAGGCTAAAAATGTTAATTTTAGAATTGAAGCATACTACAAATTGACTGTCTATTTCAGAAAATCAAGTGGAAACTACCCATTGTTTTGTAAATAGCTAATTGTACAACAATTTTTTTCCTAAATTCGGAGGACACAATCCTAGTTTTGGTGAGTATATAATCTGGATTATCGAGTTGGAGTTTGTCAACTTACTTTCATATGTGCCATAGTGTTGGTGGTTGGTAATGGAGGAGGTCAGTAGTGCAGGTCCCAACAATGGCATAAATAGGACCTATAGAATGAAAAGAAGTAGACTAATATGTTTAATGGAGCAATGGTAAGAAATAAAACCAAGGGCTTAATTGGCAATAACAAACTACACCATCTGCATGCTTTGAATAAAAGTCGGGTATAATTTTAATGTGGATAACAACGACATGGATGCAACTATGTGTTCGAGATTTATAGTCTTATGAAAATGTATGTCAGTGGCTGTAAATTTTATTTAGGTCCATGTAATCACACGAATCGCAGATTTAGACTACAAATTATCAAGGGGAGATCCATCTAATCTTTCAATGATAATAAAACAGTGCATCATTTTCTGATTTTGGGCTATCACAAGATAAAGCCATGCGTTAGTGGTGCTGCAAAGCGACATGAGAGAAGAAACATGATCACACATGTAAAAGCAGATAAATAAATCAGCAATCTACTGTAAAAAATCTATTCGGAAGCATGATAAATTTGTGTTCTTTGGGCCACACAAAAATGAGCTAAAAGGAAGAGCAGTGAGCAATATCCCTAAGAATAGAAAGAGCTTCCACGACCTTGTCATGTTATGATTTTTTTTCTGGTCAGGTGGTGATGCAGGGTTGTAATTAAACCCACTAAGAGGCGCTAGAATGGTGGCCAACCAGCTACGCCATGTGGCGCATGCTGGTTGGTCACGATGAGAAAGTTTTTTTTAGAGTTTTTTAAATGGTAGGAAGACTTTTTTTCAAGAAAAGTTTTTTAAGCTTTTTATTTTCTCCTTTTAAGATGGTTGTGATGTTCACATGATGCGAGAATATTTTTTTAAGATTTTGACATGATGATTTTTTTTGAAACTCAAATTTTGACATGATGATGAGGTACGCATAGCTTTCTCTCAAGCGGCCCGCAATGGCGAGCCCCAACCACTAGTGAAAACAAATTGACATACCTTTAGTCTAAACAGCAACTCCGTCATAGCCAGAATCTCTCATTTCTATGTACAATTTATTTGTCAGGCAAGATAAACACACATTATATCTGGTCAGATGATTTTATTTGCTAAGATTTTGGTCTAAATCACATTCAATGCGGACATCAATAGAGCAAATTCTATTTTCAGAGCAGGCATGTGAGAAAGGTTCTGTCCATTAATATTCTTATGGATGAATGCAAACAAGAAGGCATAATAGAATATTATAAAAAAGAGAGCAGTACGTAGAGGTCTTCGACGTTGACACAAAGATCCTGTAACATAGCTCACCATCAGTTAAGCAACCTATCTTTCATGCCAGCACAATGTCAATAAGAAATAGAAAGTATATTTTAGTTGAGAGGTTGAAATATATACCCTCGCAATAAGTACTGACCAATACGAATAATGACATTGTTCACGGCCTACCAAAAGATGACACGTTTCTTCAGTTATTTGGGATATCCACCTGATAAATAAAGCACACATATGTGCTTGTTGTTAATAAAAAAACATCATGCCACAAGTTCAAAGAAATCTATGACAATTATGAGGACTTTACATTATTAAAATGCCAGCTATCTCAAAATAAAATGAACAACCAAACAACAATTCATTATAACTATAGCACACATTCACTCTGAATATAAAATATGATTAGTTAACTAACCTTGAGAGTACCTTTGGCAGCTCAATAAGATCATCCATCTCTTAATTCTCATGCCTCATATATTTCTAAATTCGACGATCCAAATATTGAAAACTGAACAGTCCCGATGGATCTTGAGCCAACTCTATCTCTTTTGAGAAACTTGGCTAGACACTGCAGATACAGTTACAATACATCATCTCTATTCCGTTTATTTCGGGAAAATTTTGGAATTGTCATTTGCTAATTTTATTGTCATTTCACTGACTTCTTAGTATACGTACAGTCCCTGCAGATTGTCATATTCATCAGTACATAAACTGGTATCGATAAATCAACAGCTTGTAGTTAGGAAGAGAGAGAAAAGAGCATTGGAATGGAGAGGGAGAGCAAAATCATTGAACATAGACAATGGAGAGGGGTGATAGAAGAGGAGTAGAAGCGGAATACCTGCAAAAATTGCAGGGTTGTCACAGAGAATGAAGGCAAACACGGACTGTGCGCCGCTACTTTGGTCTAAATAAACATCAGGTGCCGACGCCAGTCACCAATCCATGGTCATGCCTTTAGTTGGACATGCCACCATCCCAATTGAACACACGCAACGCGAATGGTGAAGGGGGCACCGGGGCCAATCAAGACAAGGGGACGCTGCTGTTGCATCAACCCGCGTACCGGGGATGAAGAAGGCCAGCCCGATGGGTAAGGATGAGATGAGTCGCGCACCAACGTCGCTAGAGATCGCCTGTCGCCAAGATACTTGGATCTATCCCTTTCACGCGGTCGGCTACACACCTAGCTCTTGCCCTAGGCTGAGGTTGGAAGGGTTGAGAGATGCGGAGCAGGGTTGTATAGGAGGGAAGGCGAGTGCAACTAGGAGGTGGACTCGGAGCAGAATCATGATCGTTAGTATAGACGATCTGACGATCTGCACCAGGGAAGAAAAAATAGCATCAACCTAGGCAAGGAGAATATATATAGACGCATCGAAGGATGAACTCAAGAGGAGGAGATGTAACACCCCAAAAATTTAACCAGGTTTTAGTTATTAAAATTTTGCCAAGAGTTTAAATTTTTTGCATGCAAGTATATCTCTGTTGATTTCAAAACTTTTCTTTTAATATTAAGAAATTTTTCCCAAGTGGATCCTTCCAAAATATATTGGACTTATTTTCCCTCTCATTTAAAAAAAACATCTCTCAATCAGGAGATTTATTTATAAAATTATTTCACCCTGAGCTTTATTCATTAAATGACTTATTTTAAAATTTGGAGCTCTTTTTGAACTACAACCATTTGATATATTTAACTAAAAATTTCACCAAAATTTGGAGATATCATGTGATGTCTCTAAATCACTTTTGTGCAATAATATATTTCATTCATTGGATATTTTGAGTTCTACACCAAGTTTTCAAATCTGGTCCAGTTGGCAATTTTACACTACAACCTATTTAAATATTTATTTAAAACTTCTACCAAAATTAGGGAAGGTCAGTAGGAGCATATTATTCAACTTTGTGCAAAAACCTATTTATGTTCTTTGAAAAAAAAATGAGTGAATCATCCTCTTTTTCATTCTGGTCCAGCCTTGTGATTTCTACTGCAACCCTATTTAATTTTGCTCCAAAGATCTTGTGTTTTCTCCTACTTGTAGACAGCCCTACCAAACCCCTAAATCCAGGAGCATGCACCCATTGGATTAATTTTGGTTCATGAAATAACGTCATTTATTTCCTGTCCAGAAATGTAGTTTTGCAAAACTTGCACTAGCAAGTTTCCCCTTTTGTCCAAATAACCTCACCACTCTCTCTTGCATCTAAGGAGACACTGATCTGAAGTTTTTGAGCACTCCAAGACTTGCCTAAGTGCCTGTGGCATTTTGTCAAACACCTGGAGTGCATCGTCAGATTTGGCATGGATTTTAGTTAGCAGTGTGAACCTGATCCTCTGACCCCTTAAGCTTGTCCATTGATCTCCTTGCAAGCCATAGCCTAGACCTGCTAACTCCCAGCTCCAACCAAGCGCTCTGGAGTGCCATGGCATTTCGCCGAGCATCTGGTGTGCGTGCGCTGGGCGCGCCCAGAGCGCGCAAATTGCAGCCGTGCACACGAGCCGCCGCGTCGCGCCCCTGTCTTGGCCCACACTGCAGAACCTCGCCACGCACTCCCCGCCTCGCCACAACACGACAGCCCGCCCTGGCGCCCTACAGCGCCACCGCCAGAGCACTTTTGGCAGCACGCCGGCATCGGCCGACAGCCCTGCGCCGTTCAGCGCCGCCCAAGCCACCCCGGCTCGCCACCTGGCCCCTTGAACAGCTCAAGCTCATCCACAAGGGTGTCGCCTAGCTCTCGTCGCCGCCACGTTCCCCTGAAGCTACAAAACGGCGGTTCGCCGGCCGCCTTATCCACCACCGCGGAACCGACTTCGTCGCGCTATAAAACGGACCCCGAGCCCCTCTGAGCACGCACGCAACCTCAAGCTACCCCCATGGAACCCCCATAGCCCGCAATCGTCAGGGAAACGCCGCCTTCTTCATCTCCGGCAACTCCTGCCGCCGCCACTGTCTCGTTCACTCCTGCGCCACCAGGGCTCCCCCCTCCCCGTTCTCTTCACTAAGAACACCTCCTTCCTTCCAGGAACCCAACCCCCTACTCGATTTTGATCGGGAACCACATTCGCCCTAAAACCACTCTGCCACCGAAGCCTCCTCCGCCGCGAAGCTCGCCGCCGGCAACTCCCTCCGTCCCCACCGGCCTGGCGACCACCGGGAGGACCGCCCTGGAGTGGCGGATCCATCCCCGCCCTTGGGGCCCCGCGAGGAGCCGCTAGTCGCCGGCGACGATCGCCGGAGCTCCGCCTCCGCTCAGGACAGAGGAAGGAGAGGGAGAAAGACTAGTCAAACCTGACTAGTGGGCCCCGTGGACCCACTGTCAGTGACCCACTTCGCCGCCACGCGTGTTCAGTGATAGCGTAAAACCCAAAGTACGTAACCCCTACTTAGAAAGCGTATTCGTGGCTGAAACGTTTTCTTTTGTTTTATTTTTAAAAACAGAATTTGACCAAAACTTTGACTGGTTATATCTTTTTAAATACAACGCCAAATGAAATGATTCTTTTTCCTACCTCTCTCAAATTTCACCTAGTTTATTTTAAGATTTATTTGAAAAAATTTCAGAACAACTTTTGGTCCTGTTTTTATTTTGTGTGTTAATTCTTTTATATTGCTAAAATAGGATTTTTGAAGAGAGGAGAAATGTTTCAAGTTTTGGAGTGCACCCTGCCTTTCCACACATTGAAGGCAAGCATTCTGAACCCCGGCATAATATTTTTGTGTGTTCGATGACACGTTCATAACATCAACTCACTTTGGAGAAACTTGTTATTTCATGTGATATGATCATATGCATGGGTGCATGTTATTGATTTCCATGCTGTTGGAAATGGACGCACTTGTGATGATAATCACCCTCATGTGCCTTGCATGCATGCCGGCAGGAACCCGGGAAAACCTCTGCCTTGGGTAGGCATGAGTTTGTCGCCGGTCTCCGTCGGGACGGTTATGTCTGGTATGGCATGGCAAGGTGATATGAGCGGTGACTCTCTTGGTTGAAATATATTCGTCATGCTAATCATGCAGGGAATACTTAAACCTCCTGAGTCGACCGTAGATCGAGTCTTGTGCCAGTAACCCCCATACTTGTTTCGTACTACCACTCGTCTCTACAGCAAGTAGAGTACGGTTCAGTAAGTTGTCAACCTCTTTCTAGCACACACCGTACAGAGAGGCCATGGTGGAAGATACCGGTTGTGGCTGGTAGGCAGGCCACCTGGTCCGGGGGCATGGGTGTTTCCGGTTGGGACCGAGAGGGGAGGCCACCCCTTAGAGCGCGCGATATAAATTTGATCCCATGCTACGTGAGGTTGTAGCCTCCCAACTTAGAGTTTGCTTAACAGGTGTCATGGGTGATTCCAGACACGTGTGAGATAAGCTGGTGTGTGCAAGTTAGGTGTGTTTTCAACAAAAAGACCGTAGACGGAATTAGTCCCGATGGACTAAAGAAATCCGTTACTCGTGGGTAAAGAGTACACCCTCTGCAGAGATTAAACCTATTCGAATAGCCATGTCCATGGTTAAGGATTACAGTCTGGGATGGGTCAAGTGTCGCTCTTAGTGTCGGTCTTCGGAGGTGAAACTATTAACCAGAACTGGAACTACTACCTATACCTTGTGATAATTATGATTATTATTATTGTTGACTAACCCGTGATATTATTGTTATTATCGAGTATCTCTGGGATGGTTCTACCTCCGGGATATTCACTATGATTGTTTATTTTAAAGCCCTTTGTGTGGTGTCGCTCAGACGCCCGACTGTGGCATTTCTTTTAAAGCCCTTTATGTGGTGTCGCTCAGACGCCCGACTGCGGCATTTCTTTTAAAGCCCTTTATGTGGTGTCGCTCAGACGCCCGACTGTGGCATTTCTTTTAAAGCCCTTTATGTGGTGTCGCTCAGACGCCCGACTGTGGCATTTCTTTTAAAGCCCTTT
>NC_057794.1:530525704-530526041 GCF_018294505.1 Triticum aestivum
TTTCGTTTAAAGCCCTTTATGTGGTGTCGCTCAGACGCCCGACTGTGGCATTTCTTTTAAAGCCCTTTATGTGGTGTCGCTCAGACGCCCGGCTGTGGCATTTCTTTTAAAGCCCTTTATGTGGTGTCGCTCAGACGCCCGACTGTGGCATTTCTTTTAAAGCCCTTTATGTGGTGTCGCTCAGACGCCCGACTGTGGCATTTCTTTTAAATCCCTTTATGTGGTGTCACTTCAGACGCCCGATCGGTGCCTTTTATTATTAATATGTTATTGCACTTCCATAAATAACCTGCTTACATGCATCAGAGATTTATTTACCTTTTGTGACTGACGTCAT
>NC_057794.1:530526073-530538911 GCF_018294505.1 Triticum aestivum
CCCTTTATGTGGTGTCGCTCAGACGCCCGACTGTGGCATTTCTTCTAAAGCCCTTTATGTGGTGTCGCTAAGACGCCCGGCTGTGGCTTTGCTTGTTATTTATTTCATAAATTTTAATACTACTATGTTGTTGCAATTTTATAAATAACTTGCTTGCACGCATCAGAGATTTATTTATCTTTTGTGACTGACGTCATGAGCATAAAATATTTTCAGCACATCATTGTTATATTATACCTGTGTTCATAATGTTTGCGAGTACATTCAAAGTACTCATTGGCTTGTCCCTGGCTATTGTCTTGGCCAGATTTTTTTGCACGAAGAGGAGCAACGCGATGACAGCCCCGGAACCTAAGTAATGGAGATAGCAGCCTCGCGAAGATAGGAGTTAACCTGGTCAGCTGTTCCCGTGAGAAATGGAGTCCCATAGACACTGATGTTTCACAACCCGCTTCCGCCATCAACCACTAGAAACCATTTGTTGTACTCACAGGCCAGAATGGCCTTGTACTACATATTTTGTTTTCTGCTTGGAATTTCTGTATCAAGTTGGAGCCTCATCAGCTAACAGTAATCCTAGGGCTGATGAGCACGACGGTCTTTTCTGGAAATTTATTACCCGGAAAACCGGTCGTGATAGACTTGGTATCAGAGCCAGGCTAACCATTGGCTAATCCTATCTTAGCCAGGTCGAAAAACTTAGGCAAACCAACCCACTAGACCTTAGCCAAACCCCCAGCCAAGCTTCTCGTGCAAGATAGCCACACAGTAATCCCGACACTTTTGGCAGTCGGTGCCCAACCTATCAGCCTAGCCTGTCGATCGCACACCAGTGACCGATGGCAAAAATGTCTCATTCGCAAGCGTGCGAAGGAAGACTCTGTTCCCTTTTCTATAAAAAGGGCACGCTAGACTCAACCCAGCACAACACAGTCTCTTCCCCAACCTAGCCACAATGCCTGGCCCCATAGTGCACAACGAGACCACAGCATCCAACCTTGGAGGTTTTGTGACCATACTCGCAAACCTCACCCGTCGTGCCTATGCGTTAGAAGAGCCACCAGAATTTGTTGTGTACCAAGGACCCATGAGCGGTGAAGACCGTCAATTTTGGGCCACTGTGCACATCTACGGTAGGGGTCTAGCACCCGAGCGCCCCTACAGGTTCACCGGAAGAACAACTTCCTTTGAGCCACAAGCCATACAACTAGCTGCTCGAGAGGCTATAGTTCATCTCAGGCACTTGTCGCCCAGAGTTAACTGTCGCTCGTTCCACTACTACCCAGACGTGAAGGGTATGGTAGACCACCCCAAGTTGCCAACGGAGATCACGAGACGGATCCCGCATTGTTGCACCTAGTACGCTATGTAAGTGCACTAGAGGCACTGTTCGACCAGATCACCATTGATTTAATTGCAGCTCGTGGAGAGCTGGTTCGTCGAGCCCCGGCGAGAGAAGAAAACGAGCCCAACGCCGACAACCCAGTCGTGCTGTTTGGACAACCGATCGAGACCCCGAGATCAGCCCCAGCCATCAGCCGAGATGCTTTGATGACCCCAGAAGTGCTTCGTCGCCTTTTGGGAGCACACTCCAACGGGGTTGTGGCTAACAATCCCCGTGATGGTCATCATCACTACCCCGACCATGCAGTTCCTCCGCCATCTCCGACTAATCCCGGCAGTGAGACACGTGGAGAAGCCTCGACATCCACCAGGCACGCCCGTTTAGACATAAACGAGGTAGACTAAGCCGTATGAGTAGCACCGAGTTTCAGTGTATCCTCGCGTTGTAATCGTGCGACCATGTATATTAACGCAGCCTGTCGTTGTGCCTCTGCTTTAATGGTAGCCTTGCGTATTTTCTTTGTCAGCGCATAGTTGCATATTTTTCCGGGCACAACTACCAAAACCAACCTGACGACAACCACAGTAACACGTCTCTTTATGAGATATGTGTATCTCTGACACTGACCTGACCTTTGGAGCTAAGCTGGCAAATTTATTACCTTTCACCACGGTAAAACGAATCCGGCTCCATTGCTATATAAAGGCCACCTTGTGACCTTACCCAGCAACCCTCACCTTGTGCACCACACTCACAACTTTTTCCTGTCATGCCGAGCCCCAGCATTCATCTGAGAACCCTAGATGCAACCCCAGGTAGCTTTGTCAAAATATTGTGGGATTTTACCCGCAGTACCATGGGTTCTACCCAGCCACCCCAGTACGAGCTGTTCAAATCTAGAATCACCCCATCCACCTCGGAATATTGGGCAGCAGTACACATTCCTCCTATAGACCCCAACCAAGATCCAACAGAAGTTTCCTTCGTGGGGAAATCTATGCCAACCTCACACCTAGCCATAGAAGCTTCTGCGAAAGAAGCGATTGCTCGTCTTCGATCCGCAGTACCCTATGCCCGCGAACGAGGATATTATTACTTTCCGAGCCGTGCAGCACCCGGAGAAGTAACGTCTTTTCCCGGTGGGCGTATTGAGAGAGACCCAGTTCTGGCCAACCTTATCCAGTACATCATCGCTCAAGAGCATTTGAACCAACGAGTGATGGATTATCTCCAGGATCTCACTGATCTGAATCCTCAGATTGCCATCGGCAGACCACTGAGGCCCGACCCGGAGAGACGCATATATCGACTGGTCAATCCACTTCCTCCGATAGAAGAGGAGTGTATCCCTTTACCAGAGACATTTTATCAGGACCCCACCTAGTTACCGTTTTCATTTTAGATGTCACTACTGTATTTGTTTTTGCAGCATTTATATTTGTGTGTATCTTATGCATGGTACCCCAAAATTGTGCGACGAGTCGAGTATTTAGTTTCTACTGGTATGAGTAATTTTTCTTCATGATTAACTTGTGTAACCGCGAAAGATCCTAGTATGAGTTTTCTTTTTACTGAATTGCTGCATCATTTATCCCCTCACTACGTGGATTATTATTATTTTTATTCACGCAGCACCACGACAGCAGTCTCACAACCGCTTGAACGCATATGGAACTTTTGTTTTTCACAACGGCTCTTAGCAAATCTCGAGGACGAGATTTTTCTTAAGGGGGGTAGTATTGTAACACCCCAAAAATTTAACCAGGTTTTAGTTATTAAAATTTTGCCAAGAGTTTAAAATTTTTGCATGCAAGTATATCTCTGTTGATTTCAAAACTTTTCTTTTAATATTAAGAATTTTTTCCCAAGTGGATCCTTCCAAAATATATTGGACTTATTTTCCCTCTCATTTAAAAAAAACATCTCTCAATCAGGAGATTTATTTATAAAATTATTTCACCCTGAGCTTTATTCATTAAATGACTTGTTTTAAAATTTGGAGCTCTTTTTGAACTACGACCATTTGATATATTTAACTAAAAATTTCACCAAAATTTGGAGATATCATGTGATGTCTCTAAATCACTTTTGTGCAATAATATATTTCATTCATTGGATATTTTGAGTTCTACACCAAGTTTTCAAATCTGGTCCAGTGGGCAATTTTACACTACAACCTATTTAAATATTTATTTAAAACTTCTACCAAAATTAGGGGAGGTCAGTAGGAGCATATTATTCCACTTTGTGCAGAAACCTATTTATGTTCTTTGAAAAAAATGAGTGAATCATCCTCTTTTTCATTCTGGTCCAGCCTTGTGATTTCTACTGCAACCCTATTTAATTTTGCTCCAAGATCTTGTGTTTTCTCCTACTTGTAGACAGCCCTACCAAACCCCTAAATCCAGCAGCATGCACCCATTGGATTAGTTTTGGTTCATGAAATAACGTCATTTATTTCCTGTCCAGAAATGTAGTTTTGCAAAACTTGCACTAGCAAGTTTCCCCTTTTGTCCAAATAACCTCACCACTCTCTCTTGCATCTAAGGAGACACTGATCTGAAGTTTTTGACCACTCCAAGACTTGCCTAAGTGCCTGTGGCATTTTGTCAAACACCTGGAGTGCATGGTCAGATTTGGCATGGATTTTAGTTAGCAGTGTGAACCTGATCCTCTGACCCCTTAAGCTTGTCCATTGATCTCCTTGCAAGCCATAGCCTAGACCTGCTAACTCCCAGCTCCAACCAAGCGCTCTGGAGTGCCATGGCATTTCGCCGAGCATCTGGTGTGCGTGCGCTGGGCGCGCCCAGAGCGCGCAAATTGCAGCCGCGCACACGAGCCGCCGCGTCGCGCCCCTGTCTTGGCCCACACTGCAGAACCTCGCCACGCACTCCCCACCTCGCCACAACACGACAGCCCGCCCTGGCGCCCTACAGCGCCACCGCCAGAGCACTTTTGGCGGCACGCCGGCGTCGGCCGATAGCCCTGCGCCGTTCAGCGCCGCCCAAGCCACCCCGGCTCGCCACCTGGCCCCTTGAACAGCTCAAGCTCATCCACAAGGGTGTCGCCTGGCTCTCGTCGCCGCCACGTTCCCCTGCAGCTACAGAACGGCGGTTCGCCGGCCGCCTTACCCAGCGCCGCGGAACCGACCTCATCGCGCTATAAAAGGGACCCCGAGCCCCTCTGAGCACGCACGCAACCTCAAGCTACCCCCATGGAACCCCCATAGCCCACAATCGTCAGGGAAACGCCGCCTTCTTCATCTCCGGCAACTCCTGCCGCCGCCACTGTCTCGTTCACTCCGGCGCCACCAGGGCTTCCCCCTCCCCGTTCTCTTCACCAAGAACACCTCCTTCCTTCCAGGAACCCAACCCCCTACTCGATTTTGATTGGGAACCACATTCGCCCCAAAACCACTCTGCCACCGAAGCCTCCTCCGCCGCGAAGCTCGCCGCCGGCAACTCCCTCCGTCCCCACCGGCCTGGCGACCACCGGGAGGACCGCCCTGGAGTGGCGGATCCATCCCCGCCCTTGGGGCCCCGCGAGGAGCCGCCAGTCGCCAGCGACGATCGCCGGAGCTCCGCCTCCGCTCGGGACAGAGGAAGGAGAGGGAGAAAGACTAGTCAAACCTGACTAGTGGGCCCCGTGGACCCACTGTCAGTGACCCACTCCGCCGCCACGCGTGTTCAGTGATAGCGTAAAACCCCAAGTACGTAACCCCTACTTAGAAAGCGTATTCGTGGCTGAAACGTTTTCTTTTGTTTTATTTTTAAAAACAGAATTTAACCAAAACTTTGACTGGTTATATCTTTTTAAATACAACTCCAAATGAAATGATTCTTTTTCCTACCTCTCTCAAATTTCACCTAGTTTATTTTAAGATTTATTTGAAAAAAATTCAGAACAACTTTTGGTGCTGTTTTTATTTTGTGTGTTAATTCTTTTATATTGCTAAAATAGGATTTTTGAAGAGAGGAGAAATGTTTCAAGTTTTGGAGTGCACCCTGCCTTTCCACACATTGAAGGCAAGCATTCTGAACCCCGGCATAATATTTTTGTGTGTTCGATGACACGTTCATAACATCACCTCACTTTGGAGAAACTTGTTATTTCATGTGATATGATCATATGCATGGGTGCATGTTATTGATTTCCATGCTGTTGGAAATGGACACACTTGTGATGATAATCACCCTCATGTGCCTTGCATGCATGCCGTCAGGAACCCGGGAAAACCTCTGCCTTGGGTAGGCATGAGTTTGTCGCCGGTCTCCGTCGGGACGGTTATGTCTGGTATGGCATGGCAAGGTGATATGAGCGGTGACTCTGTTGGTTGAAATATATTCGTCATGCTAATCATGCAGGGAGTACTTAAACCTCCTGAGTCAACCGTAGATCGAGTCTTGTGCCAGTAACCCCCATACTTGTTTCATACTACCACTCGTCTCTACAGCAAGTAGAGTACGGTTCAGTAAGTTGTCAACCTCTTTCTAGCACACACCGTACAGAGAGGCCATGGTGGAAGATACCAGTTGTGGCTGGTAGGCAGGCCACCTGGTCCAGGGGCATGGGTGTTATCGGTTGGGACCAAGAGGGGATGCCACCCCTTAGAGCGCGCGATATAAATTTGATCCCATGCTACGCGAGGTTGTAGCCTCCCCACTTAGAGTTTGCTTAAGAGGTGTCGTGGGTGATTCCAGACACGTGTGAGATAAGCTGGTGTGTGCAAGTTAGGTGTGTTTTCAACAAAAAGACCGTAGACGGAATTAGTCCCGATGGACTAAAGAAATCTGTTACTCGTGGGTAAAGAGTACACCCTCTGCAGAGATTAAACCTATTCGAATAGTCGTGTCCATGGTTAAGGATTACAGTCTGGGATGGGTCAAGTGTCGGTCTTAGTGTCGGTCTTCGGAGGTGAAACTGTTAACCAGAACTGGAACTACTACCTGTGACTTGTGATAATTATGATTATTATTATTGTTGACTAACCCGTGATATTATTGTTATTATCGAGTATCTCTGGGATGGTTCTACCTCCGGGATATTCACTATGATTGTTTATTTTAAAGCCCTTTGTGTGGTGTCGCTCAGACGCCCGACTGTGGCATTTCTTTTAAAGCCCTTTATGTGGTGTCGCTCAGACGCCCGACTGTGGCATTTCTTTTAAAGCCCTTTATGTGGTGTCGCTCAGACGCCCGACTGTGGCATTTCTTTTAAAGCCCTTTATGTGGTGTCGCTCAGACGCCCGACTGTGGCATTTCTTTTAAAGCCCTTTATGTGGTGTCACTCAGACGCCCGACTGTGGCATTTCTTTTAAAGCCCTTTATGTGGTGTCGCTCAGACGCCCGACTGTGGCATTTCTTTTAAAGCCCTTTATGTGGTGTCGCTAAGACGCCCGACTGTGGCTTTGCTTGTTATTTATTTCATAAATTTTAATACTACTATGTTATTGCAATTTTATAAATAACTTGCTTGCACGCATCAGAGATTTATTTATCTTTTGTGACTGACGTCATGAGCATAAAATATTTTCAGCACATCATTGTTATATTATACCTGTGTTCATAATGCTTGCGAGTACATTCAAAGTACTCACTGGCTTGTCCCTGGCTATTGTCTTGGCCAGATTTTTTTGCACGAAGAGGAGCAAGGCGATGACAGCCCCGGAACCTAAGTAATGGAGATAACAGCCTCGCAAAGATAGGAGTTAACCTGGTCAGCTATTCCCGTGGGAAATGGAGTCCCATAGACACTGATGTTTCACAACCCGCTTCTGCCATCAACCACTAGAAACCATTTGTTGTACTCACAGGCCAGAATGGCCTTGTACTACATATTTTGTTTTCTGCTTGGAATTTCTGTATCAAGTTGGAGCCTCATTAGCTAACAGTAATCCTGGGGCTGATGAGCACGACGGTCTTTTCTGGAAATTTATTACCCGGAAAACCGGTCGTGATAGGAGAAGGCAGCGAGATTGTAACGCACATCCACCATCAGTGCCAGCGAGTAACACGCCTCCACTGTCATTATTGATTGACTCTCTAGCCATCGCATCAGCGCACCTTCGCATCGCCAGTTGAATCCCCCCCATTGCCGAAGCATGGCCTCCTGTTGTGTCCAAGTGGGCTCAAATAGCCCAAGTGCAGCATTCTGTTGTTTTCGAGTAGGGCCAATTCAACAGCAGATCAACGATTTTGTTGCCGGAGCAGCGGCCCAGCCTGTGTAGCGCTATCTGGCGAGGAACAGAGCTTGGCTGGGATTAGAAGAAATCCAACGGCCAGAGATGCCCAAAATTCTAAATCCATGGCTAAGGGTGTGCTTGGATGATGCCCCAGCCAGCCTTACCAATCCGCGGCCACACCAATTTTTTGGTGCACCTTTCAGCTGCCGGCAGCTTGCCAATTCGTTGGCGCAAAATGAACGGGTGAAACTGCATTAGCTGTGGCGAGCCAAAATATTGGTCAGGAACCAAACAGATGCGAGCGCCCTGGTCAACGACCAATTTTTTGGCTCGGCTAGTGTAGGCTCCGATCCAAACACACCCAAAAAACACTGATGGCCTGAGAGCGCTGGATTAGTGCGCGGTTTTAATATATCTAAATAACATATTTCTAAATTGTTTCATATGCCTTTTCGATATGAGAGACTGAGTTCATTTTCTTTTGTTTGGCGAAAATGGTTCGTTCAAGTCACCAATAATCATCCATGACTCTTTCGCTTTTCGGCTTATTCAAATAACGATGATCCCATGATGAAAGCTTTAGAAGAAAATTTGGAATTAGAAGTTTCAATTCTGAGAAAATTACATAATGAATGGGAACCCACTATCAAAGTCAAAATTAAAAATTATGAGTGCTTTCCTTTGTGTGACTTGGGTGCTAGTGTTTCAATTCCGAAATCTCAATGTGATGTGATTGGTCTTACCGATATTGAACCATATTCTTTAAATTTGCACTTGGCGGATTCTACTATTAAAAAGCCTATGAGAAGAATTAATGATATTCTTGTTCTTACAAATAGGAATTATGTGCCCATATATTTTATTGTTCTTGATATTTATTGCAATCCGTCTTGTCTAATTATTCTTGGTAGACCGTTTTTACGCACTATCGGTGCCCTGATTGATATGAAAGAAGGCAATATTAAGTTCCAATTTCCTTTAAGGAAGGGTATGAAGCACTTCCCTAGAACAAGAATTAGGCCACCATATGAATCAATCACGAGGGCCTCTTATGGATCTCGAACCAAAGATGACAAAACTTAGGTCCTTGCTTTATGCCTAGCTAAGGGCGTAAAACTATAGCGCTTGTTGGGAGGCAACCCAATGAATAAAATTTATTTTTGGTTTTTGCTTTATGTTCTTGAGTGCTAGCACAATTATGCTACTGTTATGATTGTGTTTTTTCTGTTTTAATTAGTGTTTGTGCCAAGTAAAGTTTTTAGGATCTTCTTGGGTGATAGTTGTTTGATCTTGCTGAAAAAACAAAAACTTTTGCGCTCGCGAAAATAATTTTCATTTTAACCAGAGAGCGATAAAATACCAATTCCTTTTGCAGTAGATTAATTAATATACAAATTTCCTAGGTCGTCCTAATTTCACAGAGTTTTTGGAGTTAAATAATTATTCGAAATATCCAGATTGCTACAGACTGTTCTGTTTTTGACATATTCTGTTTTCTTTGCATTGTGTGTTTGTTTTGATGGCTCTATGGTTTTCTTTGATGAGGTTTTGCCATAGAAAAGTTGGAATATAGTATAATGCAAGAAAAAAATATGAATTGGTTTGGTACAACACTTATAGTAGTGAGTTTTTTCTTATACTAACGGACCTCACAAAGGTTTTATTGGAGTTTTGTGTGATTGAAGTTTTCAAGTTTTGTATCTTACGATGGATGAAGGAATAAGGAGTAAGAAGAGCGTAAGCTTGGGGATGCCTTGGCATCCCAAGCTATTATCCAAAAGATAGCAAGCAACTAAGCTTGGGGTTGCCCCGAGTGGCATCCCCTCTTTCTTCTAACGACCATTGGTATTTTACTCGAAGCTATACTTTTATTCGTCACATACTATGTGTTTTGCTTGGAGCTTCTTGTATGATAAGAGTCTTTGCTTGTTTTATTTTGTGTTTTTAGTCTTGACCCCTTGCTGGACACACCTATTTGAGAGAGCCCAAATTATGTCATGATTTGTTAGAATTGCTCTCTATGCTTCACTTAAATTTTTATGAGCCATGGATTTGCTCTAGTGCTTCACTTATATCTTTTTTAGCACGGTGTGCTTTAGTATTTTTGAAGAAATGCTCTCTTGCTTCACTTAGATTTATTTGAGAGTTGGTAAATTTTTCAAGAAATTATCTCTTGCTTCACTTAAAATAATTTGAGAGAAAGAAATTTTATGCCCGTGATCTTCACTTATATTTGTTTGAGCTTATCAAAAGCAACATATGAAAATTAGTCCCAAAGTGATAGATATCCATGAAGGATATAATAAAAACTTTCATGATGATCATTGGAAAAAATAAACTTGATTCTTAGTAATAATTTTGAGATATGATGATGTGATATGTGAGTCATCTTGATGATTAATTATGCTTTAGTAAGAATATTAGTGTTAATGTTTGTGATTCCCTATGCAAGCACGAAATTTAATAATTATGTAATGAAATTATATCCTACTTGTGGTGTATTATTTGGTGTTAATTATGATTAATGCTCGCTTATGAGATTATTCGTTTCTTGGTTGGTCGCTTCTCAATCTTTTTCTAGCCCTCATTTTGCACTAAGTATGATCACTACTTGTGCATCTAAAAACCCTTAAACTAGTTTTGCCATATGAGTCCACTATACCTACCTATATGTGGTATTCTTTTGCCGTTCTAAGCAAATTTGTATGTGCCATATCTAATATTCAAAATAAATTTCTCTTTTGTGTGCTCGTACCGCTCGCGAGGCGGTGAGGGGTGGCTAATATTTTCTATGCTAGATGTGTTATTCTCACGATGAGTGTTTATTCACTTGTCATTGCACAAGAGTAAGGCAAAGGTATTAGGGATGCCCAGTCCTGAAATGAAAAATCAATTTAGTTTATGTTGTCAAATAATAAATTCCTTGGAAAGTGTTTGTATGGAAGGCACCCGTGGATACGGTTAGCCATGGAATGTGAAACTATGGTGGAAAAGGAATAAACTTTAATTTCTGTTTGGGAACCGCCTATGATATATCTAGCATGGAAAGTGTTGGGAACTCTAAGTCATTTTCGTTGGTGGGAAAAGTATGCCTATCAAAATGTTTTTATCTCTCAATTTTCGCTTTGAGTTCTGGCACCTCTACAAATCCCTACTTCCCTCTGCGAATGGCCTTTCTTTTACTTTATGTAATTTTTATTTTGAATTTGAGTCTCCATCTTCTCTTATAAAGCACCAACTAGGAGGCACTATGATCGTACTTGAGCATTGGGTGTAGTTAATATGCGAGTGTGTTTCATGAATGGATCAATGATTGAGCATAATGGGCTAGGGATAGCTTATTTTAGCATTGATATTTTGAAAGACATGGTTGCTTGTGGATATGCTTCAGTATTTAAGTTATCATGTCAAAACTAGACTATTGCTTTGAACAATATAAAAGTCCAAATGTCCATGCTATAAAGAAAACAATATGATATGACATGGTAGGCAGCATTCCACATCAAAAATTCTCTTTTTATCATTTACCTACTCGAGGACAAGCAGAAATTAAGCTTGGGGATGCTGATATGTCTGTGATACGTCTCCGTCGTATCTACTTTTCCAAACACATTTGCCCTTGTTTTGGACTCTAACTTGCATGATTTGAATGGAACTAACCCGGACTAGCGCTGTTTTCAGCAGAATTGCCATGGTGTTACTTTTGTGTAGAAATAAAAGTTCTTGAAATGACCTGAAAATCAACGGAGATTATTTTTGGAATATATAAAAAATACTGGAAGAAAGATCCACGTCAAGGTGCCCACACCCTGTCCACGAGGGTGGGGGGCGCGCCCCCCTTCCTCGTGGGCCCCCTGATGCTCCACCGACATCCACCTTGACTCCATATATTCACTTTCGGGGAGAAAAAAAATAAGGGAGAAGGATTCGTCGCGTTTTAAGATACGGAGCCGCTGCCAAGCCCTAAACTCTCTCGGGAGGGCTGATCTGGAGTTCGTTCGGGGCTCCGGAGAGGGGAATCCATCGCCATCGTCATCATCAACCTTCCTCCATCACAAATTTCATGATGCTCACCATCGTGCGTGAGTAATTCCATCATAGGCTTGCTGGACAGTGATGGGTTGGATGCGATTTATCATGTAATCGAGTTAGTTTTGTTAGGGTTTGATCCCTAGTATCCACTATGTTCTGAGACTGATGTTGCTTTGACTTTTCTATGCTTAATGCTTGTCACTAGGGACCGAGTGCCATGATTTCAGATCTGAACCTATTATGTTTACATCAATATATGAGAGTTCTTGATCCTATCTTGAGAGTCTATAGTCACCTATTATGTGTTATGATCCGTTAACCCCGAAGTGACAATAATCGGGATACTTACGAGTGATGACCGTAGTTTGAGGAGTTCATGTATTCACTATGTGTTAATGCTTTGGTCCGGTACTCTATTAAAAGGAGGCCTTAATATCCCTTAGTTTCCAATAGGACCCAGCTGCCATGGGAGGGTAGGACAAAAGATGTCATGCAACTTCTTTTCCATAAGCACGTATGACTATATTCGGAATACATGCCTACATTACATTGATGAACTGGAGCTAGTTCTGTGTCACCCTAGGTTATGACTGTTACATGATCGATCGCATCCGGCATAATTCTCCATCACCGATCCAATGCCTACGAGCTTTTCCTATATTGTTCTTTGCTTATTTACTTTTCCGTTGGTACTGTTACAATCACTACAAAACCCAAAAATATTACTTTTGCTACTGTTAACTTTTGCCACCGTTACCACTACTATCACTAAACACTTTGCTGCAGATATTAAGTTTCCAGGTGTGGTTGAATCGACAACTCAGCTGCTAATACTTGAGAATATTCTTTGGCTCCCACTACTGGAATCAGCTACTTTGCCATCTGCCAGCTCTTTGCCATCAGCTAGCAGACGGCAAAGAAGCTCTTTGCCATCAGCTACCAAAAAGCAGATGGCAAAGAACTGGCTGATGGCAAAGACATAATTTGCCATCAGCCAGTTCTTTGCCGTCGGCTAGTAGACGGAAAAGATTCTTTACCGTCGGCTAGCGGACAGCAAAGAGGGAGGGGGGCCCACTGACGAGCTGCAAAAAAAACCTAACGGCCCCCCTTCTTTGCCGCCCTCTAGCGGACGGCAAAGAGCAAAAAGGCGGACGACAAAGGGGGGCGGACGGCAAAAGAGGGAGGGCCCCACTAACATTAACGGCCGCCCCACCCCGCCCCTCTCTCTCTCTTTCTCTCCCCTCGCCGCCGCCCCGCTGCCCCACCACCCTGCCGCCGCC
>NC_057794.1:530539118-530539624 GCF_018294505.1 Triticum aestivum
CGCACCGCCCCCCTCCTCCACCCAGGTGAGTCTTTGCTTCCTTTTTTTCCTTTTTTTGTTTTTTTAGTTTTAGCTTTTATGTTTAGTTTAGATTTAGTTTTAGTTTTAGGATTAGTTTTAGGTTTATAGGTTTAGTTTTAGTTTAGTTTTAGGTTTAGATTTAGTTTTTTCCTTTTTCTGTTTTTTTAGTTTTAGGTTTAGGTTTAGTTTAGTTTTAGGAAAGAAGAAGAAGAGAAAAAGAGGAGAGGAGAAGAAGAAGAAGAAGAAGAAGAAGAAGAAGAAGAGGAGGAGGAGAAAAAAGAAGAGGAGGAAGAAGAAGAAGAAAAAAGAGGAGAGGAGGAGAAGAAGAAGAGGAAAAAGGAAAGGAGGAGGAAGAAGAAGAAGAAGAAGAAGAAGGAAAAAAAGGAAGAAAAGGAAGAAGAGGAAGAAGAAGAAAAGGAAAAAAAACCCGACCCGACACGGTACCCAGACCCCGACCCGGCACCCCGACACGACACCCCGACCCC
>NC_057794.1:530540342-530548211 GCF_018294505.1 Triticum aestivum
CCCGACATCGACACGACACCCGACCCCCCGACCCCGAAACAGCACCCCGACCCCGACACGGCACCCCGACACCGACAGGACACCCCGACCCCCGACACCTCCCGAATTATTAGTTAGGTCATATATTTGTTCTTTGGCCTTCCAGAGGCCGATGGGGTCATATATTTGTGAATTATTAGTTAGGTCATTTTCGATTTTGTTATGAAAAACATCATATATAATTGTGTTGATCGTGTAGTTTTAAATGTGCAGTTTTTTCATCGCTGCGAGGTTTGGTGTTCGATGACCTCGCCGTGCGTTTGACGAGCTCTGCCCCTTCGTTCGTGGGTGAGCACAAATGACAAGTCCTCCTCCCCCATTAATTATTTGATCTATTCTGATGAAACTTGATAGCTATCTATATATGTGTCTTGAATCATCAGTATGCGTAACCAATATGTGTCTCCCGTTCGAAAGCGTCATAGTTATAAATATGCATGCATTTGCATATTTATAACCTTGATTCTTTTGAATTGTCCAACGCTATCCATGGACAGCCCGAGTATGTGTAGATTGGGTTCGTTTTCCCATATGCTTTGCTCCGGATCCGACGCATAAATTTTGTCAGTGTCTCCCCTATTGTTCTCCGGGTACACATCCTCTTTGTTTATTGCAGAGACGTGTATCAGGAGAACAGCGAGGAGGTGCTGCCGAAATTTTGCGTCGGATTCGGGGCATAGCATGGGAAAATGAACCCAATCTACACATACATGGGTGGGATTAGGACCTATCATTACCTATTAGAGTGTAGGTTGCATGGACGTAATAAAATTGACAAAGTAGATCAACTGATGAATATATACATGGTCAATTACATATATAATTGTTGTGTGTCCAGTAGCTCTAAAAGTCAAGATGAGTGACCGTGTGTGGATGTATACCGGTCACACTGGTCAGAACAAATGGAGCGCTGAATGGTTCACAAAAAACAAGGGGTTTGTGCAAGCCGCATTTGCAAATGGCCAAAAGAAAACCTGGTGCCCCTGTTTCCGGTGCGGCAATTGGGAAAAGAAGACAGGGGCTGAAATGGGCAAACACCTACAGAAGAGTGGTTTTACGCCCGATTATACGATGTGGACATTTCATGGTGAGTCTGCCCAACGTGACCGAGCTGAGGTGGATCGTCATCGCACCGACGAGCATGGTACCGGGATGGAAAACATGGTGCAAGACTATGATGATGCTCGGGATTCGGACAAGGAGATGGAGGAATCTGCAAAGGCCTTCAATGAAATGTTGGAGTCTTCAAAACGTCCGCTCCACGAGCACACTGAGCTTTGTTAGTTGGATGCCATCTCAAAAGTAATGGCTCTAAAGGCTCAGTTCAACTTGGGCAGAGAATGCTATGACACAATTATGATAGTATTTGGACGCTTTCTACCCAAAGGCCATGTAATGCCTGCAAACCTGTACCAGTCGGACAAAATCCTCCGTGCACTGAAGATGCCCTATGAGAAGATACATGCCTGTGAGAAAGGATGTGCCTTATTTAGGCTTGACTATGCGGACTTGAACTATTGTCCCATTTGCAAGTCTTCCAGGTATATTGTGGTAGACAACGGTATGGGTGAGAAGACACAGACCAAAATCCCCGTTAGTGTTCTTCGGTATATGCCAATCGTACCATGACTTCAACGTCTTTTCATGGTCGAAGAGACGGCCAGACAGATGACATGGCACAAAACAGGCAAAAGAACCGAACTAGATGCAGATCGGAATCTAATGGTGGTACACACATCGGATGGTGTTGCATGGAAAAAGTTTGATGAATTACATGCTGACAAAGCGGCAGATCCGAGGCATCCTCGAGTCGGCATCAGCACGGATGGGTTCAGTGTGTTTGGTATGACGGCAGCCCAATACAGTTGTTGGCCCGTATTTGTCTTTCCACTCAATCTCCCCCCGGACAGATTATGCAAAGAAAGAACATTTTCCTGACGTTGATAATTCTAGGACCCAACTATCCAGGGAAAAATATGAATGTGTACATGCAGCCGCTTAAGGACGAATTGCAAGAAGCCTGGGATAATGGGTTCAAGACATACGACGCCTTTAGCAAACGGAACTTCATAATGCGTGTCTGGTACATGTACTCGACGCATGACTTGCCGGTGTATGCGCTATTCGTTGGCTGGTGTGTGCATGGAAGGTTCCCGTGCCCCACATGCAAGGGAGCTTTTGAGTTTCGTTGGCTTCAGGCCGGTCGCAAGTTTTCTTGCTTCGACATGCATAGACAGTTCCTGGATCCTCGCCATAAGTTCAGGAAAGACAAGAAGAACTTCATCAGGGGTAGAGTTGTCAAAAACTCTGCACCACCTGCATTGACAGGCAAACAGACCCTGGGTCAGTTAAACGCTCTCGAGCCAGATCCACAACGTCCAGGGTACTTCAAGGGGTATAATACTAAGCATGCGTGGACTCACAAAACATGCTTATGGTATCTGCCTTACTTCAAAGACCTCCTTTGCCCACACAACATCGACGTGATGCACACTGAGAAGAATATCACCGACGCACTTTTTGGTACATTGTTCGGCATAGATGGGAAGTCAAAGGATAATACTAAGGCTAGAGTCGATCCGGAGGCGCTATGTGATAGGCCGTTACAAAACATGAAAGAACCGAAAGGAAAGCAGAACTGGACGAAGCCAAAGGCATGGTTCAATCTTGGAAGGCAAGCTATGAGGGAAATTCTCTTGTGGGTGCAACAGCAGTTGATGTTCCCCGATGGGTATGCAGCGAATCTAAAGAGGGGAGCGAATCTTGATAAACTGAAGATATTTGGTCTCAAGAGTCATGATTGGCACATATGGATTGAGCGGGTAATGCCGGTGATGTTGCGTGGCTTCATCCCTGAGGATGAATGGCTAGTACTGGCAGAACTCAACTATTTCTTCCGTGTTCTTTGTGCGAAAGAACTATCGCCTGGCGTGCTAGAAGAAATGGAAGAGTTGGCGCCGGAGTTGATCTGCAAGTTAGAGAAGATCTTTCCACCGGGCTTCTTTAATCCAATGCAGCATTTGATTTTGCATCTCCCGACCGAGGCAAGATTGGGGGGCCCATGCAAAATCGTTGGTGCTACCCAACTGAGAGGATGCAGAAGACGCTTCGAGAAAAATGTAAAAATAAACGTAGAATTGAAGCATCGATGGCTGAGGCATTCATCACAGAGGAGGCGGCAAACTTCGTAACAGCGCACTACGAAGCCAAAAATCGTCATTTGCATAATCCAAAGCCTCGGTACAATGCTGACGAGCCTAAAAAGGGTGGATCCAACCTCAGCCTATTCAAAGGGAATCTCGCACCAGCTAGTGTTTCACATCCAGTATCTTTGGATAACGAAGAATGGCGGACAATTTCGTTGTATATCTTCAACAACCTCATAGAAGTGCGGCCGTACATCGAGTAAGTTCTCGGTACATTGTTTCGCAACTTCTATTTCCTTTGAACTGCTCTTATTCCTGGATATGTCATACAGCCGATATGTCGCCATATTCTCGTATGGAGCAGAGATCCAAAAGGATTCCGTCGAAGAGTATGAGCTTCTCGCAAAGCAAGGAGGCGGCTATCCCGGTTTCATCTCTTGGTTCAAACAAACGGTAATTTCTATTAGACAATTTCACTTCATTCGCTAATTTGTGCATAATGCAACAATCCTTTCATATTAAACTTGTAGGCTAATTCAGAGTCTATGGACGCCGAATTGAGACAAGTCGCTAATGGTTTTGACTATAAGGTCCGTTCATTTGACAAGTACGACATCAACGGGTATCGCTTTCGTACCTATGGCAAAGAGCTATCTATGGCCGACCGAAAGTCTACAAATTGTTGTGTATCTTCTATCGGCGAAGGAGGTACTGAGTATTATGGGAGAGTTGAAGCAATTTATGAACTTCTGTTCTATGGTGAAAACCCACCGAATGTCGTAGTCTTCAAATGTTATTGGTTTCAGCCGAAGGAGACTAGAAGGACTCATGAACATATAGGGCTAGTTGAAATCAACCAAAGCACCCATTTAGATGTTCCTGATGTCTATATTATGGCTCAACAGGCGACCCAAGCATTCTATCTACCGTGGGCCTGCCAAACTAATCCAAATCTGAAAGGTTGGGATGTCGTTTATGAAGTGCCGCCACGTGCTAGACTTTCTCCCCCAAAGGAAGAGGATTATGAACCTCGCATTAACCCAGACACATATGAAGGAGAATTCTTCCAAGAGACACGTCTTTCCAAAAAGTGTTTCAAGAATCGCTATACTTCACCCCAAAACATTGAAGTAGACAGCGACAATGAATCCGACATCACCCCAGAGGAGGAACAAGAAGAGCCGGAACAAGAAGAGGTTACTACTGCGGATGACCTGTCAATGCTTGACCGATTACGTCAAGGTGGCCTTGCACATGTTGATGCCAATGAACCCTATGAGCCCATCATTGATTATAGTGATGATGATGATTATGCATTTATTGATGATACTGATCGAGATTATTAGTAGTGTTAGGTATTCAATTTTTTTATGTTGTACTTGATGATGATACACTTAAGTGATATACATATTATTATTCATGTCGGTACTTTTTTTATGTTGTACTAATTTCGTTTATTCTTTGTCATGGAAGGTGTTGAAAGATGGTGGGGGCTGGTCGGGAGCACGCCGAGGCCCCTTCTTTGTCGGCGCGTGGTGCGAGGTCTTCCATTCCACACGCACCTCTCCGCCAAGCGTTGCTGGACAGTATGGCGACACCGCCGGGCCCTTCTTCATCGACCATGGTGCCCAACAGGGGACGAGGTAAAAAGAAGAGAGGAGGTGGAGCACGTGGTCGCGGGAGAGGAGGTAGGGTGACTCTTACGGCGCCTTCCTCGCCGCCGCCCCCAGCTGTTTCACCCGAGCACGTGACTGCGAGGGTGGACTCGTCTGAGGAGGAGGCTGCACGGACTCCTGTCCATGAGCCTCCGGTCCACGGGTCTTCGGCCCACGAGCCTCGGGTCGATGGGCCTTCGACCCACGAGACCCCGGAGGAGCACACGTCTGGATGGGGTACCTGGCCTGAGGAGTCAAGTGGCCACGCTGATGATGGCGGGGAGCCGACTGATGAGGAGGGGGAGGAGGGGGGCAATGTCTACCAGCGTGGTGCTACACGGCTCCCGTCCGTGCCGGCGACCCGTGAGCAGAGGTGGTTGATTTTCCCTGGTGGGGAGAGGTAAGTGCATTTAATCTTTTTGTACCTTCTGCATTCACGTTTCTTCAAATAACTGATGTGTTGGCCTTGTCATGCTGCAGGGGTTGGGACCACCATGAAAGTGTCCGCCGGCCCAACTCCGTCCTTGGAGTTCTGATTCAGCAAAACTTCCCAGGCTTTGTCACGTTGCCTAGTGAGGGTCGGCTTCCAGAGGTTGGATTGACTTGGGAGCACTACTTGGCTGCCCCGGCCCCGCCGGGTGAGATTATCGACAGTGTCTTGTGCAAGACGAGGGCAGATGTCGTGATCAGAAAGTTCTGGGTAATTGCTCCTTTACACAATTAAAAATCTTCAACTAGCTAGTTATTAATTGTACTAATCGATATTGTCTCATTTGATTGCAGACATTCTACAGGTGTGAGGAGGGATACGAGGAGGAGGCGGATCATGTTATCCACAAGGAGTGCAAGCGCCTACTTCAGAACTTACGGCATGAGGTTCGGGTGCAGGCTGTTCGAGACTACTACGCCGGGCGTGGTATCAAGAAGCCCAAGCAGGAGTGCCACGATAAGTTCTTGAGTAAGGAGAAGTACATGAAGGTAATTCTTAAGGCCTTGTACTTACTTCCTTCATTTAGTAATTCATAGCCGTAGTGCTCAAGTTTCTATTTGCTAACTTAGGCCCCTCCAAGATGGTGTGCGGATCGGATGGATTGTTGGGAGGTGTTGGTCAATGAGTGGTGCTCAAAAGAATGGCTGGCCACCCATAAAGAGGCCAAGGACAAACGTGCCCAAATGGAAGGTGTGCCACACCACCAAGGCAGCTCCAACTTATTTCCGTACGGGCGGAACTGGGTATGTGGTTTGCTTCATGATTCATGCAATTCATTCATCATGCTAGCTTTAGCCCTTTAATTACTAATTTACTTTGTTTCTCTCTTTCAGGCACGCTACAATAAGGCGGATAAGGTGCCAGAGGTGTACGACCTGTATGCCATGGCCCACACTGGCCCTTACAAGAAAGTCAAGGCATTCTCTGCGTCTGACCTCGATGATCTAAAGAACTTCACCAACATCTCCGCCCACGACAAGCTCGTGCAATATAGAGATCGGGGGAAGGCGAGGAAAGGGGAGGACTTTAACCCGAGCCAGGGTCCCATTGATACAGAGCTGCTGATGATATCTGGTGGCGGGAGGTCCCATGGCTCCATAGCCATGGGAGATGGACTTATCCATTGTCCTAGCACTCTCCCGGAGATCAAGGCGCGCCATTCGAGCTCCGCTCCTGAGATAAGGCCTCGTCAACGGCCAGTCGAACTCGCCTTCAAGGTTAGTTATACGTACTCAGCTATCTTTCTCCATTACATTGTGTGCGCTTCCATCAACGATTACAAATGGTCATGTGAGTGGTGTTGCAGGCTGCTATACAGAGTGAGAGAGATAGAACGGAGAAACTTCTGGCGGAGGCGGCGGAGAGGCAGCGGGAGTTGGAGGAGAGGACGACAAAGATGTTGGAGGAGGAGAGGGCACGAAATGACATGCAGGCAAGGGCCATGTACGAGCTCCTTGTGGTAAGTTTCTTCTGCAGATTACTTGCTAGTCTTAACATTTGAGTCTCATTACTAACTAGTATGACTTTGTTGTGAAAACCAAATGTGTAGTCTATGTGCGAGAAGTCCGGTTAGACTGCTCCGCCGATGCCAGTGATTGCTCCTGGGAGCATGGTGAGTTTAATTTGAATGGACATTACTTGCTAGTCTTAACATTTGAGTGTCATAATGCTAACGAGACATTGGAAATGATCTTTGGTGCAGCTTAACTCCAGAAACGCATCGCACGATCCTTCTCCAGCTACCGGTGCGAGCTAGCCCGCTCCTTCTCCAGCTATCGGCGCGAGCCAGCCCGCTCCTACATCTCCGTGATCACGGTAAGTTTCTCTAGTGTTTTGCTTAACAAATGCATAAAGACCTAGACTTAGCTTTATTTCCTTCAATATGCTTACCATAATGACCTAGAGTTAGCTTCTTTTCCTCCAAAATGACTTAATAAGCTTACTGACCTCATAAACCATCCATTCTACCTAAGTTAGCTCTAAAATGACTTATTTTACCTTAGTTAGCTTACAAGTGATCCAATTTATCCAAGTTAGCTCTAAAATGACCCATTTTACGTAGATTAGCTCCTAAATGATCCATTTTACCTACGTTAGCTTTAAAATGACCCATTTCACCTAGGTTAGCTCCAAAATGACCCATTTCACCTAGGTTAGCTCCAAAATGACCCATTTCACCTAAGTTAGCTAAAAACGATCCATTTTACCTTAGTTATCTCAAAAATGTGGCATTTCACCTTAGTTAGCTCATAAAAGACCCATTTCAACTAAGTTAGCTCCAAAATGATCAATTTCACCTAGGTTAGCTCATAAACGACCCATTTCACCTAAGTTAGCTAAAAAACGATCCATTTTACCTTAGTTAGCTCAAAAACGTGGCATTTCACCTTAGTTAGCTCATAAAAGACCCATTTAACCTAAGTTAGCTCCAAAATGATCAATTTCACCTAGGTTAGCTCATAAACGACCCATTTCACCTAAGTTAGCTCAAAAATAATCCATTTTACCTTAGTTAGCTCAAAACATGGCATTTCACCTT